>NW_027187419.1:91554238-91611571 GCF_028583685.1 Petaurus breviceps papuanus | reverse complement strand
GTGTGTGTGTGTGTGTGTGTGTGTGTGTGTGTGTGTGTGTGTGTGTGAAGTATCTGAGGCTGGATCCGAACTCAGGTCCTCCTGACTCTGGGACACTGTGCCACCCAGCCGCCCCATATTCTCATCTTTTTTCATTTGGGTTCAGATAGAAATAGTCCTAAGGCAAGTTGCTATCCTGTTGTTTATTACTTCTTTATAATCAATGTTCCATGAACTTACACAGGTAGATTAAAAAAAACCCTGAGTTTTATAGTTGAATAAAAGAATTTGGATGTAAGCTTATCTTCTGTAGGCTTACTCAAAGCATCCTTGGTACAAATGCAGTAGCAAACAGAGTATTAGGAATGACATATTACTTCAAACTGTTCTCACATGATCTTTTAACCCCCCAGCCAAGTCTCTATACTTTGAAAGCCTTTCATTCTGTGTAGCTTGAATTATGAGTAATTTTTTTTTAACTTTTTATGAATCAGTGTTCTGCCCAGGAAACTCTGGAAAACAGTTCAGTCTGTGATAAGGGTCCAGTTCCATTACAGTTTATTGGTTGAGCTCTCATGATACTTGTATTTCTTTTGTTTAATGCTTTATCAACTTCTAATTTACATCATTTGTTTCTGCCAGATTTTGAGTTACAAATTTTCTCCCCATTTTTCTCCTACCCACTGCCCCAAAATAGCAGTCCCACAGGATATCCCCTCCTCCAATCTGCTCTCTCCCATATTTTCTCCCATACCCCTTTTGACTTTTCCAGTGGATCTCTATGCCTCAGTGCCTGTATATCTTATTTCCCAATTACATGTAAGATGGTATTAATAATACACACACACACACACACACACACATATATATATATATATAATTTGAATATTTGATTTTAAAACTTTCAATTCCAGATTCATTCCCTTCCTTCCTTGTCACCCACCCTTACTGGGAAGATAAGCAGTTCAGTATAGGTTGTACATGTGTGGCTAATGCAAAACAATAACATAGTAGATATATTGTAAAAGACTGACTATATTTCCCTCCCTCCTATCCCACCTCCCCCTTGTTCTATTCTCTACTTTGATCCCATCCCTTTTCAAAAGTGAGTGCTTCCAACTTCCCTCCCCCCCCAGCCTGTCCTCTCTTCCATCAACCCCCCTCTAATCCCCTTCCTCCCCTGCTCTCCTGGAGGGTGAGATACCCTATTTAGTGCGTATTTCACTCCCTCTTCAAACCAGATTCAATGGGAATAAGGTTGACCCATTCCCTTTGCCTTCCTATTCTTCCCCTCCATTGTAAACATTTCCCCTTGCCTCTTCTGTATGATAGTTTACCCCAATCTGTCCCTCCCCATCTCCTCTCATTATATTCCTCTCACCTCTTAATTTCACCTTTTAAGTATCATCCCTTCCTGTTAAATTGGTCCTGTGCCCTCTATCTATGTATACCTGTAAATATATATACACACATTCACATATGTATTCATATGCCCATATACCCTCATACATAGACATATATATATATATATATATATATATATATATATATATTTCTAATCCCTTCAACTACTGATAAAAGTTTCATAAGTTACAATTATTGTTTTTCCATGTAGGAATGTTAATACTTCAACTTTGATAAGTTCCTTATGATTTCTTTTCCCTGTTTACCTTCTCATGCTTCTCTTGCTTCTTGTCTCTGAATGTCAAATTTTCTATTCAACTCTGGTTTTTTCAGCAAGAATGCTTGAAAGTCCTCTATTCCACTGAATGACCATATTTTCCCCTGAAACATGATACTCAGTTTTGCTGGGTAGGTAACTCTTGGTTTTAATCCCAGCTCCTTTGACCTCCAGAATATCATATTCCAAGCCCTTCGATCCCTCAGTGTAGAAGCTGCCAGATCCTGGGTTATCCTGATTGTGTTTCCACAATATTCAAATTGTTTCTTCCTGGCTGCTTGTAATATTCTTTCCTTAATCTGGGTATTCCAGAACCTGGCTATAATATTCCTAGGAGTTTTCTTTTTGGGATCTTTTTCAGGAGGTGATGGGTGGATTCTTTCAACCTCTATTTTGCCCTCTGGTACTAAAACATCAGGGCAGTTTTCTTTGAGAACTTCCTGGAGGATGATTTCTAGGTTCTTACTTTGGTCATGGCTTTCAGGTAGTCCAATAATTTTTAAATTATCTCTCCTGGATCTATTGTGTAGGTCAGTGGTTTTTCCCATGAGATATTTCACATTGCCTTCTATTCTTTCATTTGTTTGGATCTGTTTAACAGTATCTTGATTTCTCATAAAGTCATTAGCTTCTGTTTGCTCCAATATAATTCTGAAGCAATGATTCTCCTCATTGAGCTTTTGAGATTCTTTTCCCATCTGGCAAATTTGGCTTTTTAAGGCATTCTTCTCCTCATTGTCTTTTTGAGCCTCTTTTGCCATTTGAGTTAGTCTATTTTTTAGGTGTTATTTTCCTCAGTCTGGCTGTTGACTCTCATTTCATAATTTTCTTGCATCGTTCTCATTCCTCTTCCCAATTTTTTCTCCACGTCTCTTATCTGCTTCTTAAGGTCCTCTATGGCCTATATCCTGCTTGTATTTTCCTTTGAAGCTTTTGGTGCAGGAATTCTGACTTCACTGTTTTCCTCCTGTTCCATGTTTTGCTCCTTTTTGTCCCCAAAATAGGGGTGTAACGTTGGGTTCTTCTGTCTGCTTTGTTTCCTTTGCCTGCTCATTTTGCCACTCCATTACTTGACTTTTGGGCTTTTTGCCACAGTAGGACTCTGCCACCAGACAGGGGAGCTTTCATCCCAAACGCTGGGGTTTTCTCAGCTGCCAGAGGTATTAGATGGGTGCCCTCTCTGAGGTCTCCACACACTCTGGCAAGCTGTACACACACCCCAGGACCTCCACCCTAGACTGCAATCCAGATCCAAGCAGGTTAAAGCAAGAATGATTACCCCTCAGACTGGTGCTTGGTCCCCCTACACTCTGCAGGCCAGGAGCTGAAGATGCCACGTGGCACTGGCTGGCTGTGCTGGCGTCTCAGCAGCTTCTCGCCCAGGGGGTAAAAGCCATGCACTCCCACTTATTGGTCCCAAAGTCCAGACTGTGGGGCTGGGCTCGGCTTCAAGAGTGCTGTGCTGGCTGCTTCCTGCTGGCCTGCCAGGCTGGCCTCAGCGGGAGGTTAGCTTCTCTGTGTCATTTTGTGGGTTCTGCAGCTCCAAAGTTTGTTTAGAGTCCCCTTTTTACATGGATTGGGGAAGGTGGAAGCCGGAGCCGCGTGAAGGTCGTGCTTCTACTCCTCCTTCTTGGCTCTGCCCCTGATACTTGTATTTCTAATATGGGGACTTGTCCTCTATCACTTCATGGAAGATCATGCATTTATGATGTATAATTCTAGCTATCAGGTCATGTCATGCTAAATATTTGATAGATGCTAAATTTTTACAGTCAGTAAGGGTATGTCACTGTCTTTGTTGTTTCTTTGCATTTATCATTATTGTTATTATAATCTCATTTTCATCGCTTTTTTGGGGAGGGGTGGTGGTTCACATAGAAACAAGTCAGTGTTCTATTCTTTTGTATTTTATGTTCCATGAACTATTGCACAGGCATATGAAATAATGACTTAGGCACCTCTTGTTCCCACATGATTTTAATCACCTATGTCAGGTTACTCTTCCTCCTCCTCCTCCTCCTCTTACTACTTACTATTCATAAGACAACTTATTTTTTTCCTCCATTTTTAAGGGCAGGATGCTGTCCAGTGGTAGGGGTGAAGTCCAGGAGAGGGTTAGAAATGTCCTTTACTCTGAATCAAGCGCATTAAAACTTCCAGGAAGAATGTTTCTCCATTCACTAAGCATCATAGCTTGATGCTTGCATTACTACAGAATTTTCCTCTTTACAGAATGATCTGGAGCCTATAAATTGTGCTCTCCCTCTTTCTTGACTATGTGATTCGTATTTTCCTGCAAGGGTCAACTCTTTAAAAATGCCAAAGAGTTTAATGCAAAAAAGATTCCCTATTAGGTTGATATTTCATTGTTTCAGTATGAACTTGATGCAAATTGTGTGAATATTTATATTGAATACACTGACTGGAAATTGAGAGAGAAAACTTAAACCTGGAAATGTATTTTGTATAAGATATAGTCAGTTGCATCCTTTTGTTTACTTTGGCAAAGTATTAAAGTCTGCCCCATTGTTAATACATCTAGGTATATCTTATCAGGTTGATTAGCAGATATTTGAGGGGGGCGTATAGAGCTACATTGTACACTAGAAATACTTAAGTATGTCAATGATATTAAAGTTAGAAAGTGAACTCTTCCTCAGTCCTGCTTCCAAAATTGCCTTGTTTCTATTGGGCTGTAAATTTTGGTCCCTAAATTCTCACAGGGGAAGATATGATATTCTGTAGACTATTGTCGGTCTAAGTCATTTGCATTTTTGCCACCATTAAGCAGTTTCTCATTTTCCTTGCAGCTAGAAGATGATGGTGAAATGTTTCATACTCTGGATGATGGTCACACAAGATTTACTGATCTCATACAATTAGTGGAGTTCTACCAGCTCAATAAGGGTGTACTTCCTTGCAAGTTAAAACATTATTGTTCTCGGATTGCTCTTTAACCAGAATAGAAGTTATCCCACAAATAATGAAGAGAAAAGAATTTCAGAATGATTTCTTAAAGTCCATGTATTGTGGAAAAGCTGCCATTGGTGAGAAGAATAGACAATTCATCGATAAACTACAAAGAATAGTCTGTGAATCATAAATTAGATGCCACCTTCAATTTGCATTGAATTCAATATTTTAAAATACATTGTAGTCTAAATTAAACATAAAAAACCTTATTTTTGTGTGTTCTGGTATAGTGTTATAGTTCTGTAATCCTTCAAACAGGAATCTTTTAAAGACTTTTGGGTTTATTTACTCTAATAATGTTGCAGCTCTCTTACATATGAATATAATAAAAGAAATTCCTTGAGCTCAAAGTGCATTGTTTGTAGACTCAGTTCTTCACTTCTGTGATATTTTCTTTTGGGTGTCTCAAAGTGTATGGTATGTCCAGGCATGGTGGTGCATGCTCATATTCAGTCCTTGCTTCTGGGGAGGCTGAAGCTGGCAGATCTCTTGAGCTCCAGTGTTCTGAACTTCTTTGGACTTTCTACGTCTGGCACCAATTTGGTGAGTCCCAGTGGGAAGGGGAGGAAAGGGAAGCTGGCCAACATTAGGAAAGGAACAGGTCAAAACTTCCATGCCAATCAGTAGTACAATCAAGCCCATGAGTAGCTATTGCCTTTCCAGCCTGGAAATGAGGTAGGGGAAACCCTAGTCTTAAATCAATGTAGAACAATATATGGTATGAGTTTTGCTTATCAATTGAAGATACACTGAAAATCTCAACAATTATTTTGTATTATTATTTTAGCCTATTGTTTTTGCATAGTTCAGAGCTATTGATATTCTACAATAAAAGTATTAAAAAAGGAATATTATACATTTACTTATGCCAGGTAAATAGTATTCAATAATTCAGTATACTGGTGCTTACTCTGGCCTGATTGTTACTGAGATGGTGGCACATAAGTTAGTCACTGTGACCCATTTCATTTTTGTGATTTTTGAAATGATTGACTGGACCTACTAAAAAACAAACCAGCTAACCAATCAACATTGATGCTGGGGTGGTTTCCAAATGTATTATCATGCACATATTTTCTGGTAGCTCATAAACTATACTTAAAATTTTCCTAGGATGCATTCATTATTCAATATGGTAATCACCAGCTCAAGTCATTATAAATAAAATTTGCATGATTAAACTATTATTATAGTTTTTGCCAAATGTCTCAGTGCTGGGGGCTGCTAGGTGGCTCAGTGAATAGAGCATTGGCCCTGGAGTCAGGAGGACCTGAGTTCAAATTTGGCCTCAGACACTTAACACTTACTAGCTGTGTGACCTTGGGCAAGTCACTTAAGCCCAATTGCCTGCCTTCTCCTAAAAGCAAAAATAAATATCTAAGTGCTCCCTTACTAGAACAATTGATGCTAAGGAGTTAACCAATGTTCTTCCTTTCCTCTGCCATGAAACAAACTCATATGCCTTGTTAGTATGGTAATATTATCAGAAAAAAATAAAAAAAAAAACCTGAGACTACTTTAGCCCTTAGCCCATTAATAATTGCTCATTGAATGACTGACTGACAGACCCTGGCCCATTTTTTCTCTATAAACAGACAGGTGCTGTTGTGGAGTGAGGTGGCTTTGCTTTATCTATCCTTTAGACCATGGTAGCAAGTGTCCTTGAGAAATTCTCAAATACTCATGCCTAATAAGCTGAATATTTCATCTGAGATATCTTCAAAATACTGAAATTCTGAAAAAAATCACCCTTTTTATAAATTATGACAAACAGAAAGCTTTTGTCTTTCTAGCATATATAATTTTATTTTAAAAATATTAAACATTTTTATCGACTAGCATTTAAGATGTAAGTGAAATGCTATTAACATTTAGGGAATACTGCAAAGAATCATTGTTTTCTAAAATACAGATTTTAGTTTCAGTTATGAGAACAAATCCTTAAAATACTTATCTTTCCCTTTTCTTTTTCTTCTCCCCTCTCCTACCTTTCCTCTCTTCCTTTTCCTCTCCCTTTTCTCCTCCCACTCCAAGGAGAGTATTCACATTTATCTGTCAATACTCAGTTTCCCCATATGACAATCACACTATCATTTGATGATGCCTACATTGTGGCATGGGCAACTAGGTAGAGCATTGGGCTTGGAATCAGGAAGACTAATTTTCATGAGTTCAAATCCAGCCTCAAACACTTCCTTAGCTGTGTGATTCTGGGAGACTGAACCTTGTTTGTCTCAGTTTCCTCATCTGTTAAATTGAGTTGGAGAAAAAGATGGCAAACCCCTCCAGTATCTATGCCAAGAAAACCCCAAATGGGGGAGAGAGTTGAACATGACTAAAATGCCTGAACGATGTATGTCAGCTTTGTGTGGGGCAAGCTATCTGAAGTGATAGGCTGAGCCTGTTAAAAGTGACATACTTTAGCACGAACGTTTACATTTCAGGTTTTCTGAGAAAATTATGCACAATTTTTTGACTTTGTTGAGTTACAACTGAAATAGACATGAAGTGACAAACTTTATGAATAAGCTTAGGTGCATTTCAGACATAGTTATGTAAACTCCTAACACTGGTACAGATCAGCAGCTCATCTGTAATGGAGTCCTCGAGATTTGCCTGAGAGAGGGAAGTGACTTGTCCAAACTACAGCTGCTTCACATCAGAGGCAGAACTTGAACCCAAATCTTCCTGACACAAGATAATCCTCTGTCCACAACTCCACTATTTTCTCTTCAAACACTGTGTTAGAAAGTTAATGTGACTTGACCATAAAATAACATTTTGACTTTCCCAGAGTGCCCTTGGACAGAATATGGAACATGTAAATGGATAAACATGGTGAGGGATGAAGGGGGGGAGGGAGGGAGGGAGAGAGACAGACAGAGAGAGAGAGAGAGAGAGAGAGAAGAGAGAGAGGGAAGAGAGAGAAAGAGAGAGAGAGAGAGAGAGAGAGAGAGAGAATGAACAAATATTTCCTGTAAAAAATGGCAGTGTTTCACTTTATAAAGATGGCCCTGTATGGGCTCAGTTCAACCTGTAATGAAACTAGCAACTTTGTCCCTTGTACAAATTGGCACTATCAGTAGGTATAATTTTAAAAAATTGTTCCTGGATGACCAGTTTGTCAGTGTGTTTGATATTTGGTGACTATAACTTATTCTTCATTACGCGTTGCTTTGGAATGAGATTGCTATTGAGGAGACTGAGTTTTGTAGGAAGTTGCTTACTTTAGTCATGGAGTGACTTGCAAGGAAGATTGAGGAGGAAGGTTGAGAAAGAGAAACCATACAGCTTTTTCATTTCTGTTTTATTTTTGGTTTTTACGGTGTTTTATTTACTCAGAAGCAAATGATCAGAATATTAGAGAGGCCTACATTCCAAGGCCGTGACTATTAAAGAGTTTTAGGAAATAAAGTTGATTAGGTAGGGTGGACAAGATAAAACACATGTAAATGTTTTAAAATCATTTATCATATTTGATAATAATTTCTCTGTTTCCCTCTGCCATTTAGATAATTCACCAAATTTGGACAGATTTTAATATTAGATTTTTCTTTGATCGTATATCTAATTATAATTGACAGTACATCCTTTCAGAGGAGAAAATTTTTAAAACTAATTTTTGAGTGTCATTTTTTTCCTTTTTATAATCTTATTCTTCAGGGAGATGATGCTGAATAAAGAAGAAGGAATTATTAATAATTAATATTATTAATATCAGATAAATAGCTAGTGAATTGGGAAGTAATCAAGGGAATTGGAAAAAAGCCTAAAATTTATTTAAGAATGCATCAAAATTTCCCTATTTTTTCCATTTTTTCAAATGCTTTATTAACTTCTGATTTACATCATTCATTTCTGCCATATTTTGAGTTACAAATTTTCTCCCCATTTTCCCCCTACCCACCACCCCAAAATAGCAGTCCCACAGAATATCCCCCCTTTCAATCTGCTCTCTCCCATATTTTCTCCCATACCCCTTTTGACTTTTCCAGTACGGTATGGTGGATCTCTATGCCCCGGTGCCTGTGTATCTTATTTCCCAATTACATATAAAATAGTACTAATAATAGTATATACATTTAAACATTTGATTTTAAAACTTTTAATGCCAGTTTCATTCCCTTCCTCCCTTGTTACTCACCCTTACTGGGAAGATAAGCAGTTCTGTATAGGTTGTACATGTGTAGCTAATGCAAAACAATAACATAGTAGATATATTGTAAAAGACGGATTATATTTCCCTCCTTCCTATCCCACCTCCCACTTGTTCTATTTTCTACTTTGATCCCGTCCCTTTTCAAAAGTGGTTGCATCCAACTTCCCTCTCCCCCAGCCTGCCTTCCCTCTCATCGCCTTCCCCCCCAACTCTCCCGTAGGGTGAGATACCCTATTTAGTGTGTATTTTATTCCCTCCCCAAGCCAAATTCAATGAGATTAAGGTTGACCCATTCCCTTTTACCTTCCTATTCTTCCCTTCCATTGTAACCACTTTCCCTTGCCTCTTCTTTATGAGATAGTTTAAGCCATTCTGTCTCTCCCCATCTCCTCTCATTATATTCCTCTCTCCCCTCTTAATTCCACCCTTTAAGTATCATCCCTTCCTGTATAATTAATATATTAATTTGGTCCTGTATTAATTACATTTTTACCATTAATTAATTACCAAATTAAATTGGTCCTGTACCCTCTATCTATGTATACCTGTAAACATATATACACACATTCACATATGTATTCATATGCCCATAAACCCTCATATATAGACATATATATATGTATATATATGTATACACATTATATATATATATATATTTCTATTCCCTTCAACTATTTTCATACTCACAAAAGTTTCATAAGTTACAATTATTGTTTTTCCATGCAGGAATGTTAATAGTTCAACTTTGATAAGTTCCTTATGATTTCTTTTCCCTGTTTACCTTCTCATGCTTCTCTTGCTTCTTGTCTCTGAATGTGAAATTTTCTATTCAACTCTGGTGTTTTCAGCAAGAATGCTTGAAAGTCCTCTATTCCACTGAATGACCATATTTTCCCCTGAAACATGATACTCAGTTTTGCTGGGTAGGTGACTCTTGGTTTTAATCCCAGCTCCTTTGACCTCCAGAATATCATATTCCAAGCCCTTTGATCCCTCAGTGTAGAAGCTGCCAGATCCTGGGTTATCCTGATTGTGTTTCCACAATATTCAAATTGTTTCTTCCTGGCTGCTTGTAATATTCTCTCCTTAATCTGAGAATTCTGGAACCTTGCTATAATATTCCCAGGAGTTTTCTTTTTGGGATCTTTTTCAGGAGGTGATGGGCGGATTCTTTCAACCTCTATTTTGCCCTCTGGTTCTAAAACATCCAGGCAGTTTTCTTTGAGAACTTCCTGGAGGATGATTTCTAGGTTCTCACTTTGATCATGGCTTTCAGGTAGTCCAATAATTTTTAAATTATCTCTCCTGGATCTATTTTCCAGGTCAGTGGTTTTTCCCATGAGGTATTTCATATTGCCTTCTATTCTTTTATTTGTTTGGATCTGTTTAACAGCATCTTGATTTCTCATAAAGTCATTAGCTTCCATTTCCTCCAGTCTAATTCTGAAGCAATGATTCTCCTCATTGAGCTTTTGAGATTCTTTTCCCATCTGGCAAATTTGGCTTTTTAAGGCATTCTCTTCCTCATTGCCTTTTAGTACCTCTTTTGCATTTGAGTCAATCTGTTTTTTAAGGTGTTATTTTCCTCAGTCAGGCTGTTGACTCTCATTTAATAATTTTCTTGTATTGTTCTTATTTCTCTTCCCAATTTTTCCTCCAATTTTCTTATCTGCTTCTTAAGGTCCTCTATGGCCTGTAACCACCTCGTATTTTCCTTTGAAGCTTTTGGTGCAGGAGTTCTGACTTCACTGTCTTCCTCGTGTTCCATGCTTTGATCCTTTTTGTCCCCAAAATAGGAGTGTAATGTTGGAATCTTCTGTCTGCTTTGTTTCCTTTGCCTGCTCATTTTGCCACTCAGTCATTTGACCCCTGGGCTTTTTGCCACAGTAGGACTCTGCCACCAGACAGGGGAGCTTTCATCCCAAACGCTGGGGTTTTCTCAGCTGCAGGAAGTATTAGTTGGGTGCCCTCTCTGAGGCATCCCCATGCTCTGGCAAGCTGGACACATACCCCAGGATCTCTACCCTAGTCTGCAATCCAGATCCAAGCAGGTTAAAGCAAGAAAGATTAGCCCTCAGACTGGTCTCTTGGTCCCCCCTACACTCTGCAGGCCAGGAGCTGAAGATGCCACGTGGCGCTGGCTGGCTGTGCCAGTGTCTCAGCGTCTTCTCGCCCCAGGGGCAAAAGCCGAGGCACTCACACTTACTAGGTCCCAAAGTCCAGACTGCACTGACCTCTCACTTTGTCCTTTGCATCTATGTGTTGAGAATTCTGGATTGCCACAGCTGCTGGTGATCTGCACTCCCTCCTGCAGGTGGCTGGTTAGGCCTGCCCTGGGGCTAAAACCTCCTACTCCTGGGCCTGGGCTCTACTCCCAGAGCACTGTGCTGGTGGATTCCTGCAGGCCTGCTGGGCTGTCCTAAGTGGGAGGTTAGCTTCTCTGTGTCATTTTGTGGGTTCTGCAGCCCCAAAGTTTGTTCAGAGTCCCCTTTTTTACATGGATTGGGGAAGGTGGAAGCCAGAGCTGGTTGGAGGTCATGCTTCTACCAAAATTTCCCTATTTTTACTCCCTTTTATCCCTTATTTTTAAAATAAATAATTGTCAATGTCCTTTTAGATTATGAATTTTTGGAGTGTAGGAATTGTGTAGTCTTTGAATTCTTTAAATGTCTAAACTACAATTTTATAGTGTTCACACTATCCTGGAGGGTTATCCCAAACATCTTCTTTTGATTAATCTTCCTTAAGTGCTGCTTTTGTGTTCTCACTCTCCTGTTCAAGGACATCTAATCCAGATAGAGATCTTATTGCACAAGAAGTAAAACAGGGTGATTTCCTGTAATTTGGGGCTGTATGCAGACCCAAACTGGGAACTTTGCTCAGTACTTGGGACCTTCTTAACTTGGAACACTGAACCTTCTCAGCCTGGAACCTTCTCAGATTGGAACATTTGTCAGTAAGGCCCACATTTTTACAGGGGTGAGTTCTTCTTTGAGCCTCCATTTTGTGTAGGGACTGAATTTCATTCTCCCCACCTTGTTACTGGCTTCTGGACTTCAAAATCATGCTCCCATGTAGGATACCATCTCCATACCACCACACTCAGCCTCCCTACAGCTTTGCAGCTCCCTTTTGTGTATCTTATTGTCTTCCACTGTTAGAATATAAGTTCCTTGTGGTCAAAGAGTATCTTTCCTTTTGCTTACATCTGTATCCCCATGGCTTAGCACAGTGCCTGGGACATAGTAGATATTCCTTCCTTTCTTCTCCCTGAAGCCAATTGTTATTACTCCATTTCTCATTGTAACCTCACTTCTCTCAATTCCTTTAATGTGCCAACAATTCTTCTCTATCACATAATTTAGGATGTACATGTTTTTTATATTCAGCATTATATTAACTGTACTGTAGGCTCCTTAAGGGCAGAGCCAATGTCTTCTACTACAGCAATCCCTTCCACATCTAGGAAGTTAGGGGTGTGGCACCCCAGCAATCAGGAAAATCCTCCATAAATTTTTTGGCTCTCCCTTTGTACCAGAGAAGAAGTAAAAATTTTTTTCATTTTCTCTTATGGGGTGTTCATAGTGTTAAAAGGTAAAATATGTTGATATTATATAATGCTATATATTTTTTTGTATTTCTGAGTGTCTAAACTTTTTTTCTGTCTTGCCTTTAGCTTCCCCAAAACTCCTCCAAAATTCCAATTTTATTTCTTATGCCTATTGATGATACAAAACTGTGATGGGGAAAGTCATGATGTGGAAGGGATAACTATTTTTGTTTTCATTATAGGATCTTACATAATTTGGGCACCATTAAATAGCATGAATTCATCAATATATAGCATGTATAAGTTTCATCTGAGTGGCAGATCTGCTTCATTTAATTCTTTAAAATTACTAATTACTCCCCTCCCCATGCCCCTCTCCCTCTCTCTCAGCAGAGCAGGGCAGTAAGCTATTCTTTATCCAAACTCTGTGTTTGGCAACAGCTTGGACAATGCTTTGCAAACATTATTAAATGTATGGTAAATAAATAAGTGAAAGTATACAATTGCCTTAATATACAGTGTTTCCCATGTCTAAAATTTCCAATATTTTACTACTATATGGTGAAGTTTATAGCAGCCATCATTTGTACAGACTTATAGAACTTTTTTTTTCATGTTCATTACTCTTCAGGTTAGAAGAGACAATATCATAATGTTGGAAAACAAGTTAGAAAATTTCTCCAATCGATCAGTTTTATTCTTGAGACATGCCATGATTGAAGGACTGTTGAAGTAAGAGGCACCGTAGATATTAAAGAACTATCTCCAGCTCTGTATGCATATAGACTAGGGGCATGTTTAAGGTTTATGTATAAGGCAAAGTATTTGATGGAATTTTTCTTCTAGGAGCATGTAGTTACACACGTTTGAGAAGCAGAAAGTCAACCCTTTTTCATGGGAGGAGCAGCTGGATGATGGTAACAAAGAACAGATTTTAATGGATTTTGTTTCAGTAAGTATTAGCTTCAGATTTGTATTTGTATTCAGCATGGATGACCCCTAGCTTAACAAAGCTGGAAAAATCAGACTTTTTTTCTATGCAGTTAAGAAAGGACACAATCAAACCTGTTGTAACAGCAATTAAGTTATTCAATATAATTTCTTTTCTAAAAGTTATTTCTTTACTTCTAGCCTAATAAAAAATCAAATTTAGAACAGGATTCTGTCCTGTAGTTATCTACCCAGTTATTTGTGGCATGATTCCTGATAATAATTTATAATTTTTCCTTAAGGATTTTTTGTTCATCAATAATTGACTTCTGTTGGAATATTTCAAGTGTTTCCTTTTTCTTTTCCACATCAGCACTACTGACCAACAACATGATTGTGTTTCTCCTCCTTTTGGCTTCTTAAAATTCTCATGTCAATTTTCATTCTTTGACCAAAATTGCCAGGTAGTTCCTAATGATGTAGCATGATATTATATAACACAAGAATGGAAAATACCCAAAGCTTTTTTTTTTGCAAACTTATTGATTGGTTATTTTTTTAATTTTTAGGTAGTTGGAGTTGAGTGACTTGTTCAGGGTCACACAGCTAGTAAGTATGAGTTCAAATTTGAACTGAGGTCCACTTGACTCCAGTATTAGTGCTCTATTAGCTCCACCCAGCTGCCCCATACTTTCTTCTTCCTTTTCTTCTACCTTCTCCCCAATACATTTTTTAAATACACATTTGTTTTAAAAACTTTTGAGTTCCATATTTTTTCCCTTCTTCCCTCCTCACAAACCCCCAATGGGAAGACAAGCAATTCAATATAGGTTGTACATGTGTAGTTACATGAAACATTTCCATAGTAGGTATATTATGATATGCTAACTATATTTCCCTCCATCCTATCCAGCCCCTCATTTATTCTATTTTCTCCTTTGACCCTGTCCCTTTTCAAAAGTGTTTGTTTCTAACTATCCTCTCCCCCAATCTGCCCTCCCTTCTATCATCTCCCCTCTTATCCCCTCCCCCCCCCCTTTCCTGTAGGGTAAGATACCCAATTGAGTGTGTATGTTATTCCCTCCTTACACTAAATTCAATGAGAGTAAAGGTTGTCCCAACCCCTTTTACCTTCCTGCTCTTCCCCTCCATTGTAACAGTTTTCTCTTACCTCTTTTATATGGAATAATTTATCTCTCCCTTGCTCCTCTCATTATATTCCTCTCTCACATCTTAATTTTATTTTTTATATATCATCCCTACATATTCAACTCATCCTGTGCCCTCTATGTATATATGTACATACATATGCACACCCTCACACATATATTTTTACATACCTCTACATACATATATATGTGTATGCATGTGTATACACACACACACATATATTCCCTTCAACTGTCCTCCTACTGAGAAAAGTCTCATGAGTTACAATTATCATTTTTTTATGTAGGAATGTAAGTAGTTCAACTTTAATAAGTTCCTTATGATTTATTTTCCCTGTTTACTTTCTCATGTTTCTCTTGCTTCTTGTGTTTGAAAGTCAAATTTTCTCTTCAGCTCTGGTTTTTTCATCAAGAATGCTTGAAAATCCTATTTCATTGAATGACCATATTTTCCCCTGAAACATGATACTCAGTTTTGTTGGGTAGGTGAATCTTGGTTTTAATCCCAGCTCCTTTGACCTCCAGAATATCATATTCCAAGCCCTTTTATTCCTCAGTGTAGAAGCTGCTAGGTCTTGTGTTATCCTGATTGTGTTTCCACAATATTCAAATTGTTTCTTCCTGACTGCTTGCAGTATTTTCTCCTTGACCTGGGAACTCTGTAATTTGTATATAATATTCCTAGGAGTTTTCTTTTTGGGGTCTTTTTGAAGAGGCTATTGGTGAATTATTTCAATTTCTATTTTGCCCTCTGGTTCTAACATATCAAGGCAATTTTGCTTGATAATTTCTTGAAAGATGGTGTCTAGGTTCTTTTTTTGATCATGACTTTCAGGTAGTCCAGTAATTTTTAAATTCTCTCTTCTGGATCTATTTTCCAGGTCAGTGGTTTTTCCAATGAGATATTTTACATTTCCTTCTATTCTTTCATTTGTTTAGATCTGTTTTATAGTATTTTGATTTCTCATAAAGTCATTAGCTTCCATTTGCTCCAATCTAATTTTGAAGGAATTATACTTTTCAGTGAGTTTTTGAAATTCCTTTTCCATCTGGGCAATTCAACTTTTTAAGGCATTCTTCTCTTCATTGGCTTTTTGGGCCTCTTTTGCCATTTGAGTAAGTCTATTTTTTAAGGTGTTATTTTCTTCAGTCAGGCTGTTGTCTTGTTTGTCTTGATTTTCTTGCACCATTCTCATTTCTCTTACCAATTTTTCCTCCACTTCTCTTACTTGATTTTCAGAATCCTTTTTGAGCTCCTCTTTATCCTGTAACCATTCCATATTTTTCTTGGGAGCTTTTGATGCAGGAGTTCTGACTTCGTTGTCTTCCTCCCATTCAATACTTTGATCCTTTTTGTCCCCCAAAAAGGAATCTATGGTAGGATTGCATTTCCTCTGCTTGCTCATGTTGCTGGCCAATTACTTGACTTTTGAGCTCTTTGCCACAGTAGAACTCTGCTTTCAGAATGGAGAGAGCTTTGTCCCAAATCGCTGGGGTTTTCACAGCTGCCAGAGCTATTAGGAGGGCACCCTCTCTACAGCCCCCACAGGCTCTGGCAACTGGCCACACACCCCAGGACCTCCATCCAAGACCATGATCCAGATCCAAGCAAGTCAAAGCAATAGTGATTACCCTCTGAATGGTCACTTGGTCCCCCTATGATCTGCAGGCCAGGAGCTCCTGAGACAGCCACTTGGCTGTGCCTCTGCTGCTTCTCACCCTGGGGCTAGGGGCTGGACCATGGTCTTCCATCCCTCCCTGTTCCAACAGAGTTCCACACTGACCTTTTACTTTGTCTTTGGTGTTTATGGGTTAAGAAGTATAGGGAGCCACAGCTGTTGGTGATTCACTCTCCTCTTGATTGGTTATTTAAAAAACAAACAAACAAAAAAAAGCATTAGGTACCCATGATGTGTAGGGCACTTTGGGAATGTTGTTGTTGTTCAGTCATTTCAGTTGTGTCCCCATTTGGGGTTTTCTTGGCAACAACAACAATGACAAGTCTCTAGGGTACTTGGGGGATATAAAGACAAATGAAACAACCCATGGCTACTTAACAGTCTGCTGCGGAGATAAAGTGTTTATAGTTATATAAACACAAAATATATGGAAAGTAATCTAACATAATTTAAAGAGGGGGAGACCACTAATAGATGAGAGGGTTAACTAAGACCTCTTTTAGGAAATGGTATCTGATGTGCTTTGAAGGAAGCTAAGATTGCTTAGAGGTACAATTGAGTAGAGAATATCTTCCAGACATAAGGTGACCACTTCCTCATTTATCCAGACACAGAAGATGAAATGTCACACTCGGGAAACTCCAGGTCATCCCAACACTGGAGCCAGTGCTCTTACTCGCTGTGCTACCTGGACGCCCCTGTTTGGTAGTTTTTTAATGGTACAATTCTTATTTATTTACAAATTTAATGGCAAATAATTATTTACTAAGGATTCAGTATTTGCTAAATACTAGATACTAATGGATAAAAAAAGGTAAATAAGAAATATCTTTCAAGGATGGGAAATGTATTAAATGAGGTAATAGAGGCATCTGAATAATTTTTTAAAAGTATCTGAGAGGCATCCAAATAAAAGAAAGTTCTGAGGAAGAAAGGATTATTTTTAATTGTGGACATCAGGTCCATGGAAGAGATAGCATTTGAGCAGGATCACTACCATCTTCATTATTAGAAATTTTGAATCAAAATGTTTTGGGTATATTAAAATAAGTAACATGGTGGTTAGAGTACTGGATTTGGATTTGGAGTCCAAAGACAGTAATTCATATTTATATAGCACTTTGAAGTTTACAAAGAACTTTATATACCTTGTCTTTTTTGACACAAACCTATGGGGATGGATAGTATAAATAGTAGTACAATTTTATAGATGTGGAAACTGAGGCACAGAGAGGGATATAGTTTTCCTTAGGATGATAACAGAGGTAGCTAGGTGACTCAGTGCTGGGTCTGGAGTCAGGAAGAACTGAGTTAAAATCTGGCCTCAGATGCTCACTAGCTGTGTGACCCCAGGTAAGTCAATTTACCTCTGTGTTTGCCTTAATCTACTGGAGAAAGAAATGGCAAACCACTCTAGTATCTTTGCCAAGAAAACTGCATGGACAGTATTGAGGTGCATAGTCCATGAAGAGTCAGCCACAACTGAAGGACTAAACAAGAACAAGGACACAGTGAAGTGAGTGAAGGATATGAGGCTTTAATTCATAGACAAACTAGTATAGCTTCTGACTCTTACACTAGAGCCTTGAATAAATTCACTAATCTCCATCTCCTCATCTGTAAAATGGAAGTATAATATACTTTTCCTACCTGTGAAGCTTCATGGGGAAACACCATATAACTATAATGTGCCATAAAAACTATTATTGAAATCATATAGGGCTGGCATAAAAGTATAAAAAAGGTAACTGGCTTTGTGTATTGAAGTGGAGCCTGGGCTGTTACCATTATTTCCTGAGAGATAATTCACGGATGAGTAACAAGCTCTACCACTCCAAGTGGGCAAGTTACAGTCTTAGAGAGTTCCCTCTAACTCTGAGAGGGCTTACCTCACTAGGATCATGTCGCCTGGTCTGAAGTGGCACTTGAACCCAGGTCTTGAGACTTTGAAGCTGATTCTCTATCCACTGTCTTGCTGCCTCTCATCCTGCTTGTGGAAGGATCATTTCAGCCATCCAAGATTTAACAATAGCAGCTGGTCTGTGATGCCCTTAGAAGCACATATACTACACTGACTGGCTCAATGTGTACTTCCCCTATGGCAGCAGGCCTGGCTCCACCTTCTCTGTGATGGTGACTGTAGATTTCAATTATTCCCCATGAACAAGGAATTTCCAGTAAGGGTGGGTCATAAGCTTATTGGAAAGGGTCAGAAAATCAATAGCACCTTTATTGACTTTATTGGTCTTTCCCAATCCTTCTTAATTCTGCTGACTTCCCTTTGTTAATTATTTTCAATTTATCCTGTATATACATAGTTATTTGAATGTTGTCTCCTTCGTTAAATTGTGAGTTCCTCAGGGACAGGGACTGCTTTTCACTTTCCTATGTATCCTTAGAACTTAGCATGGAGCTTGGCACTTAGTAGGCCCTTAATAAATGTTTATTGACTGACTGATCTTGAATATAACCCTCAGGCCTCAGACACTAGGCCTGTAGCCATAAGGAGCAGTGAGAAAATATATACTATAGCCTTCCATTACTACTGAGGTAGAGTGGCTGCCATAGGAGGATTCTAGGAAGATTAAGGTCATCAACTATCCTCTGACCAGCAATTACCTGCTCTTCTCAATCCCTATGATTCAGAGTCTCAGGGTTTCTAGGCAAATAATTCTTTCCTGGTACCTACTTTCTGTTCCTTCATGTCCATCCACCTCACTTAAACCTGTCTTGAGTCCCTCCCTTCTGTAGTGCCCTCTGTAACTCCTGTTCCAGTTAACAAACTGCCTTTCATTTTTGACCTCTTCCTTTCCTACTCCTTCCATCTTCAGGGGCTCATAGAAAGCTGGATCCTCAGAGAAAACACTGCATTCTGAGCACATTCTTTGGTACTGGTTACAGCTTCTCTCACTGATTACATCTACTCCTAACCGCCACCCCTCCCCCACCCCCACCCCCCATAGGAGGGAGGAGTAGGCAAACCCCTTCCTTCTCAGTTATCACTCCCAGACCCTCCCTCTACTGCCATTGCTCTCCTTTTCAATTCACTTCATTCATCTGTAACATCAGTGGATGGGGGTGTCTTGGCAGAGGGTACAGGTGACCTTTTTTCCTGTGCTCTTTGTCTCATGAGATATAATCTGCCATACCCTGTTATAGTAATTAGTCCATTTTAAGCCTAGGTGCTAGCTATATAATGCTCCCCCAGGCCCACATGTTTCCCTACTCTGCTGCTTTAGAGAATTTATATTAAATGAAAAGTAAGAAGTATATCCCCTATTGCTCAGATCCCCGTGTTAGGAAAATTCCTAACCTTTATCTCTGCTTGAATTTAAACTCATATTTATCCCTACCTCACCCTAGGCCTCTGACACTGAGGCGAAATTCAGATTACTGGCAACATTTGGGGAAAGAAGCAAGCAGAAAATGTCTGTTAATAGACAGATCCTGGGAGGGAAGGTTGATGAAAGAGAAGACCTTTACTTGGAGCTTCCCTCAGTCCTTGAGGATGTGGATTTGAATCTTGGATTTAGTCAGAGTGTGTTCTCTTCTGAGATGTCTATAGGATCAATGGACCTCCTGGATCTTTTCTTTCCTTTATCACAATTCAGCTCTACTTTCTCTATCTCTGTTTCTCTCTGTCATCTCTGTCTCTGTCTGTCTGTCTCTTTCCTCTCATTGGTTGCTCCTTTGCTGCTTATTCTTTCAAACTCAACTACTGAGCTTATCTATGCTTCTGTTTTCCCTGCTAGACCCTCAGATCCTTGTAGGCAAATGAGGAGAGAGAGAGGAGAGAGGGAGAGAGAGAGGAGAGAGAGAGAGAGAGAGAGAGAGAGAGAGAGAGAGAGGAAAGGAGAGAAAGAAGGAGGGGGGGGAGAGAGAGAGAGAGAGAGAGAGAGAGAGAGAGAGAGAGAGAGACCCTTAACCAAGAATTCTTAGGGTGATGTCTAAACCTTATTCACAACTACTTGACAGCTGTGACTGAATCAATCAAGTTGTGTTCTCACCTGATGGAGGTATCAGACTAAGTGTGGGAGGTGGGGAGGGAGGTGATTCATTGATTGGCTCAATCAACACCCATTAGTATCTACTATATATCACCCTGTCTAGACCCTGATTGTTGTTATCTACCAGCCTATAACCCATTCTTCTTTCTCAAGGAGTTCAACACCTGCCTCATAGCCATTCTCCAGCAAATCCTTCCATCTTACTTGGGGATTTCAATATTAAAGATGAGGGTCCTTAAAAAAAATCTAGTCTTTCCAATTCATTAATATCTTAAAATCCCAGAATCTTCAACTTCACTCAACCTCATCCATAGGGAATTATGGTCATATGCTTAATGTTACTATTGCTCATTGATCTTCAACCCCCATCATCCAAAGCTCTGAGATTCCTTCTGACTATATGCTTCTACCCTTACATCTCTCCCTCTGCTTTATTCTTCCTAAACCTATTATTTTTTCTCATAATTAATTCCATTCACTCCAGTCATCACTGCTTTCCTAGTCCATTTCCTCTGCTCATTTTTCTACCTTCATTGATGTTTGAAAGAAGGGAAGATTGTGTCAAAGGGACATCGCAAAGGATTACCAAGCATGAACCACTCATTTAGTAGATTTGTATGTATAGTAAGTAATTTTCCCTAAGATTTTCTGTAGTGGATTGCCTCCCTCTATCCTGGCAACATGATGGTTGCAAGCATGTGTCAAGGACACATATCTTACCTAGGCAAGTATAATATCAATACAATATTCACAGCACCCACAGTGGCTATGAATATGCGGGTATAGTTCTAAATCACAAGATGTAACAGACTCTCCATATGGAAGACAGAATCAAAACATTTATTCAAACACCAGAAAGTCAAATCCATCATAGTAACCAAGGAGTTGGTATACACAACCAATGCAATGAGTACCAACATCCCCAAGCCTTCCCTCCATCAGGCCTTCAAAACAAAATAGGCTCCCTTAAGTAAAAATGCCCCTGTCTCACTTATGCTATCTACTCTGCCTCCATTCTGGCTGCTCTGAGCTCTGCTCATGATCTCCTCTACTCCTTCCTGCTACACCCTTCCTGTTTTGCTCTTTCAGCAAGCTCCTCCCACCATGGGCTCCATGTGATTACATTTGGCCTATTAAGGACACAGAAGATCTTCAAATTCCCATTCCCATTACAGCAAACCTAAATCTGGATCTTAGAATGGTGGCTGTTTCTTCTGGTTTGTGTTTCTTTCATTAAGCATAGGAAATCTGGGAGAGAATAATAGTTAAATTTTATAGTTTTTTTTAAAAAAAAACATATGTTCATGAGTGTGTATTAAGTGTTTCTTTTATGTGAAGAAAATAAGTAGCTATCCTATAACTGATTTACATTTTATACTGAGTACCTTTCTACTTCCCATGTCTGGGGATACCTTAGACATGAACCAAGTCTAAGCTATAATTGATTTTCCAAGAGTATCCAGGGTCAGGTGGATGGGTGGGTAAAGAGCCAGAGAATTCAAGAAAAGAGCTTGACCTCTCTCAAGGACAGGAATTATTAAAGTTGTGGTATATTAATGTAATTGAATACTATTGTTCTATAAGAAATGATGAGCAGGTGGATTTTAGGAAAACCTGGACTTATATGAACTGATGCTGAGGGAAGTGAGCAGAACCAAGAGAACACTATACACAGTAACAGGCATATTGTATGATGATCAACTATGATAGACTTAGTTCTTCTCAGCAATACAAAGATCTGAGACAATTCCAAAAGACTCATGATGGAAAATGCTATCCAGAGAAAAACTCTGGAGTCTGAATACAAATGAAAGCATACAATTTTCACCTTTTTTGTTTTTTTTTCTCAAGGTTTTTCCCCTTTGTTCAGATTCTTCTTTAACAACATGACTAATGTGAAAATATGTTAACATGATTGTACATATATAACCTATATCAGATTCCTTGTGGTCTTGGGGAGGGGGGAAGAGAGAATGAAGAAAAATTTGTAACTAAAAAATCTTACAAAAATGAATGTTAAAAATGATCTTTACATGTAATTGGAAAAAAAATAAAATACTATCAAGAGCAAAAAAATAAGAACAGAGGTTCTTAAACTGGCATCCCCTGAGAGTCCATGACAGATTTCAGGGAGGCTATAAATTTGAATGAGAAAAATACATCTTTATTTTGACTAACCTTTAATTTCCTTTGTAGTCACTTGTATATTATCATAAGTGTTTAAAAACTTTTTTTTTTTAAAAAAAAAGGGGTCCATAGACTTTACTACATTGCCAAACGGGACCATGACACAAAAAGGTTAAGTTCATCTGATAGAGAGGGATAAGCTTCCTCCATGACTGAGTGCATTATGAATATGTGGTTCTGGAGGAGGAAGATAAGAGAGAGAGGGAGGGAAGAAGGGAGGGAGGGAGAAAGAGAAAGAGAGAGAGAAAGAGAGAGAGACAGAGAGAGGGAAAGAGAGAGACAGAGGGAAAGAGAGAGAAAGAGGGAGGGAGGCAGGGAGAGAGAGAGAGAGAGAGAGAGAGAGAGAGGAGAAGAAGGAGGAGGAGGGCAACAGAGACTGTTTCAGGACTATTTTGTATTCTCAGAGACTAGATCATGGATTTGCATAGAATAAATGTTTGTCATTATTAAATGCTTTGCCTCATATATGGGTGGGTAGGTTGCTCAATGGATGGAGCACTAGACCCGGAATCAGGAAAACTTGAGTTCAAATCTGGTCTCAGACACCTACTAGCTTTTTAAAGCTGGACAAGTCATTTAACCTGCCTCCCTCAGTTTCCTTATCTCCAGAATGGGAACAATAATATCTACTTATAAGGTGTTTGTAACGCACTTTTTAAACCTTAAAGTTCTATATGAATGCTCACTATTATTATTATTATTAAATTATTATCCATATGTTGAAAAAATATGCAATGAAAAGTTTTTATTCAAAGTCAAGAGAAGTAATCAGTAGAATTTAGTTGTTTTCATAATTAGAGGTAATGTATTCAAAGGAATTAGATAGTAAAAATCAATGGGAAATGAGTGCTTTTCAAATGGCATTACAAGCCTGAGACAAAAAACAAAAAACAAAACCATCCCTTTTAGAAGTCATTGCTTCCTATTGCTCCTGGGAGGGACTTGTTATAAGGAGATGAGTTTTGAATTTGAATTTGAATTCCAGTTCATTCCTTTCTTTGTAACTTTTGGTAAGTATCTTTGTGTCTCTAAAGTAAAGAGATTAGACAAAATGATTTCTGGATTTCTGATGTCTTCTCTTGCTCTTATAACTCTATGGCCCCGAAGACCAGGAGGAGGTTTGGACATAATCCTTGCTTTACACTGGTAAGTCCCCACCTTTCCTAGGGGACTAGGAAACTAGCTGAAACCTGGGATTGGGATGAGGATCTTCTTCTCCTCACTAAGTGATCCAGGAGTTTGGCCAAAAGGCTTCCATCTTAAGCAGTGAGACACTCAAATCTTGAGTTGTGAATCATCTAGCTATTTTGGAGATGACCCATAGGGTATAACTAAGTTTCCTCAGCCAATACCAATATACTTCCTATTCAAGGTTGCTCCTTTTCATCTAATGACTTTCCAGGACTTCTAAATCAATCAAGGACTTTTTACACTTGTTCTAAGACCCATGGTTGATTGACCAATTCAATTAAATGTTTAGCCCTTGTTTATACCTAGTTTGCACCAGGAATTATTGATTGTTCAAACCAGACTTAGTTATCTGGATGTAGTATATCCCACTTTAAATGGGTCAAGGTAATTAATTGACTCAGTAAACTCCCCCACCGCCTATACTTTAGCTTTCATTTTTTGTAATCAACAAGTATTATAGAGTGGGATGTTGTATTCTTAATAACTTTTAGTCTATTGTGGAACTGTCAAGGTATGATCTGCTAGAGAATATCATCAGCAAAAATCTGCCTATTCCCTTCTCATATTTTCATAAGGCACCCTCAATGATGCATTGACCATTCTCATAAAGATTTTATAGAAATGAGAAGGTTGATACACGGTTCAGTAGTTTCTTACATCTTCTCAGCCACCTCTTTTGTGTAATAATACCATTCAAGATCTTTCCCATTCTTTTTCAATTTTCCCTTTGAGATATTTTAAAAATCAAATTCTAAGTTGCTTTTAAATTGTGCCACAGTCAGCACAGTTTCCATCTTATGTATTTGGTCCAGTCTGGTTATTCTTTTGACTTAACTTTTAAAGTGTCCTTCCTACTTTGTTCACAGAGCAAGTATGTATTGAAGTGGTAGAGTCCTTATATGGGATTTCCACCATCATTGAGGAAGAGGAGATTGCTATGGAAAAATGAACAAATCTGTACTGTTTCATATAGGGTTGTTTCTTTTTTCCAGTTTCATTCATTAATGCTGTCAGGATTATTTGGCTTTGTTGGTTTTGCTATTATGTGGGGTAATATTTCTGTTCCATATCTATCTATCTATCTATCTATCTATCTATCTATCTATCTATCTATCTATCTATCTATCTATCTATCTATCTATCTGAATAATTTGCAAATGTACTTGCATGCTTAAGCAGTGTTGACCTTTGCTGCCATGTTTTTTTTTTTTTTCTGATTTCTAATTTAATTGCCATCTAGGAGCCTAACTTTTGATTATGGGCAATATCAAATGATACTTGAAATTAAACATCTCATCCTTTGTGCAGCGAATCAGAGACTAAAGAAAAATATGGGGATTTGGGTAATTTTGAGTGGTGTGGATTCTGTTAAGAAAATCATGGTAAATAAGGTGTTTGGAAGGAGTTATGACTATTTAGCAATCAAGAAATCATGGAAGTTAGGAGGAGGTGGTTTCAATTTAGTCACAGAGTCAGAAGCCCCACTGCAAAGGATTGTGAAGTGAGTGGAAGGTGAGAAAATGGAGTCAATGAGTATCGATGGAAAAAGAAAGCAGTTTATGTATATATATATATATATATATATATATACACACATATACATATATATATATATATTACAATAATTTGAAGGGATAACAAGTCTGACCACTACATTTTTAAGGATTTGGGACACCTGGGTATGTTTGTAGGCATTAAGGAAGGGCTAGTGGATCAAAAGATAATGTAATCTGAGAGACAGAGGTGATGACCAATGAGCAAGTTCATGTGGAGGGTGTGGGATCAAGGACACAAATAGAGGTGTTTTCTTTGGTAAAGATATAAAGAGGAAAGAATGGGGATAAAATCAAGTGGGTTTTTTTTGAGGTTTAGAATTAGGGAGAATAGGGAACCTGTGATGGAAGACTTCTATTTTCTTGGTAAAATAGGAGGTCAAGTCCTCTGCTGAGAGGGAGAGTGGAAGGACAGTGCAAGTTGAATTGAGGAGAGAAAAAGTTTGGAACCATTGCATGGGGGAATATAGTCAGAGTAGAATAAAAGCATTGCCATGTATCAATACAGGTCCCGTTGAAATAAGAAAAATTTGTGGTTCGTCTAATGAACATTGCTGCATCTCTTTGTGCATCATCATTTAGTATTACTTCAGCTAAGAAGGCAAGTGACAGGAATAAACCTGGGCAAGGTTGGGAATGACAAAGCATGACCGTTAATAGGACAAGAGGACAAGGGATCCAAGAGTAGACAACAGTAAAAGTGTACTTGTTAATTAAAACTCAAGGTTGAGACAGGAGGAAGGTGATTGTAGAGCATGGAGTGGTATAGTGAGAGAGTAGGAAGGAGGAGAGTGACTATAGGGAATGATAAGAATGAAGAGTAGTTCTACAGTAGTTCTTAACCTGGGATCCATGAAATTGTTTTTTAAAAAATATTTTGATAATTGTATTTCAATAGAATTGTTTTCGTCTTTAATCCTATGTATTTTATGTCTTCAGAAACATTATTTGAGGAAGGGGTTCATTTTTTTCCTCCACACTGCCAAAAAGATCCTTAGCACAAATATAGCTTAAGAACCTCTGGTTTAGAAGGAATAAGGAAGCGGGGGAACTTATATGAAAATAAGTTGTGGTCTGTAAGGAATTTTAGAGCTCTGAATCATAGAGGGTTGAACCACTGACACTGATGGTGAGATCAAGGATATCATCATTTCTATGTATGAAAACAGTGACTAAAACAAGATTTAAGATGGTTAATGAATTAAGATTAAAGAAACATTAACGTGTATGCTGAACTTCTCAAGTATGGAGGCAGAATTTGATATGGGGAGGAAGAAAGTAAGCTCACTACATAATGATAATATTTTTCACTGCTTACACAGTGAGAAGCAGTGTATTGCAATGGATGGACAGTTGACATCAGAATCAAGAAGAACTAGATGTATTCAGGTAACTATCACCATAAGTTGCAGAGAAAGTACACCAATCTACTTAGGCAGAGTAAATTTATCACTAAAGCTCACTAATAAAATCACAATTCTGATAAAAACAATTTCAGTAACAGTTACATAAAAACTATATTGTTATAGGCATATATGTCTGAGAGAATGAAAGACCAAAGTCTCTCCTCTGATATACAGTGGCTGTGTGATGATGGGCAAGGACTTAACCTTTCAATGTCCTCTGCAACACTCTAAGAGTCTAAAGGAGGTCCTATACCAATAACTTCATAGGTTTAGACAATAACAACAGCAACAAAACCAAAGGGACATTTATTACCTTCATGAAATGAAAAGAACCTAAGGAAGGCCTCCAGCATAGTGGGTTGATCCTGAGTGAAGAATTTACATATAGACATGGATAAAAATTTTACCTGAGAAGACCCAAGATTGTGTATGGTACTAGACTGATGGACAGAGGCCCTTCAGATCATATATTACTATTTCTACTACTATTACTACTACTGCTACTACTGCTGCTATTGCTACTACTGCTGCTGCTACTCCTACTCCTTCCTACTCTTACTACTATTATTACGAATCACTACCACTACCACCACCACCTAATATTTTTATAAAAATAGCTAATATTTGTATGGTACTTACTGTGTGCCAGGCACTGGACTAAGTGTTTTACAATTATTATCTCATTTGATTTTCACAAGAACCCTGAGAAGAAGGTACTATTATTATCCCCATTTTACAGATGAAGAAACTGAGCCAAACAGAGGATAAATGACTTGCCCAGGGTCACACAGCTTGTAAATATCTGAGTTCCAATTTGAACTTGGGTCTTCCTCACTCCAGCCTCAAACTTTCTAGCCTCTATAGCCACCTCTCACTAAATTTGTTTTATATCAACTCATGGTGCCTTGAATTGCAGTGAGCAGCCTGGTGGAGGATGTATAAAAAGGCTTTATTCTTTAAGTTTCAAGCTTTGAGAAGTTAGGCACTTGCTGGAATGAACACAATCAGTGTACAATAATCTAACTAGTGTTAAAATTAAGGACAGGCATGCATATTTAAAGTTAATGATTCTTACTTCAGAAGCCATTCACTACTACTGCTTTAAGGATTGAGGACAATGTGAAAGGACAGCCTGTGGATGTCAGCAGCGTACCATGAATTCATAAAGTCAACCATGACTTTTTCTGTTACCTTTCAGAAGTAGTTGTGACTGGTGGTCATCTTACACCTTCTGAACACTCCTCACATTTTTCCTTTCTGTATAAATTATTCACTTATTCTGTACCAATTAGTTTTTACCAGTTGCTAGGTTTGTTATCAAGTTAAGCTTCAAGACAAGAACCTGAACTCGAATTATGAAAAATTTATCAGCAGTTGATTAAATATGCAGGTATTCTGTGAAGTGACTTCTTGATACCATTATATTACCTTTTTAATACTAATGATTTGTATAATTTTTTTAAACACGCCTGAACGAATTTAAGAAAGTAGTACAGCTTTAAAGGGAAGAGGGTTAAATGCAGCTAAGTTTGTGAGCCTTTGTATTAGAACATATTTAAATTGTACCCAGTAAAGCTATTTGGTTAGAGAAATATTTTCCTGTTCCCTCAGCCACCCATCCCCCTTCGTTTTTTAAAAATGATCATATTGTGGAGTTCTAAAATTGTTTCAGAAATTGTGTCTAGTGGATTAGTAGTATGAAAACTAATTAAGTACACTTTGTGAATTGTATGCTTTTCCTCCAATTAAAAATCTTAATTACTCTAGTGAATTTTCCAATTTGAAGGTTTGTTGTGAAGTATAATCATTGAAGTGTGGATGTCCAGATCAAACTGGGACTACAACGGAGTCCCCCTAGTTTACTAGAAAACTGTTTCTAGTTAATTATGAAATTGCTCTAGGTAACCCGGACTCCAAAATTCTTAGCAAAGAAAGGTGTTTTTTCCAAAGTGAATGAACTCTTCTTGCTGTGGCTGTAAGCAAAGGATTGGAGGCACTCCTTTGCTTCTCTATTCTCTATTGTCTCCAAAATGTCTCTTCAGCTCCTCATACTTTGTTTTTCCTGGGGGTGATCAGATTTGGGAACAGCAAGAGCTGCTCAGAACCATATTAGGTTAAATTCCCAAAAATTGACTCAATTCACAAACTTTATTCTACTTCTCCGTGAGTATTAATGTTCTTTTAAACATCAAAGGGAATATAAGTGGTGATTCATACTTCTTGGTCTGAAACATCACCCAGAGCTCCTCAGGGGACTGGAGAGATCCAATACGTGCTTCTCTGTGAGAATGACTCCTCATGCTCTAGCTAGAGTGACTCTGGGGACAGAGACATAGGAACATTTATGGCATTTTTTTTAGCAATGTCCTTTTTTTTTTTTCCAAAAAAGCTAAAGCTCTTTATATTTACTTTTCCTTTAGGAAATACTATCAAATTTGCTTTGCAGTTGGGAAAGTGGAAGCAAGGTTGAGCAACTTTGTTCAGGGTCATTTAAAGTACTGCTACTGAATTCAGCAGAATTCAGTGATGTTTTCCTCTGCTTAATGAATAGTTAATCAAATTTATCTCTTGATGACTGCTACTTATCTAACAGGTTAGCTTCAAATCTTACCTTTTCTCTAGAGCATCTCCAGGTCTTGTTCCAACATCATCTCAAACTCAACAAAGCTTAGACATCTTTTGCACCTCCATCTGTGTTACCACCATCATCTTGCTTATCTTACGAATTTGAAATCTTTGCGTGAAAAAAGGAAAGAAAATTGCTTATTGTTTCTTCATTTATTCAATTGGGTGGTAAGTTCTACCACTTAATACATCTTAAAACTTTTCACTGTCTTCACCATTTTTTCTCCTCTATCTCTGTCCCTCCCTGAAAGGTTAGATAAAACATAGTCCTATCTTCATGGAGATTACATTTGAGTAAAGAGATAAGACACAAGCACAGGTAACTAATTCCTACTATGAAAGTAGGGGAGAAGAAAGAGTCAAAGATAAGATTTTCTATTATATGGTCAATGCTTTAGAGAGTTGCAAAACAAATGTGAATTCTGAAAGTAGAAGAAAGGCATTATTGACCTGGGAGATCAGGGAAGGGTTCCTACAGCAGATCCAATCTGAGAATGGATTTAAAAGGTGTGTGGGAATTAATTATACTAAGGAGAGGAAAGTAGAGCATTCTAGGCATAGGGAACAATGTAAAAAAAAAGAAAACCTCTCAGTTGGGAGAGTACATAGTATATTTAAGTAGCAGAGACTGGTGTAGTTAGGTTGGAGATTAGGGTGTGGACGGGAGAAACCTGAAATAAAACTAGAGAGGGTTATATTAGATTATAGAGGTCCTTAAATGTCTTGCAAAGAAATCTAAATTTTATATGGTAGGCTTTAAGGAGCTATTAACTTTTGAAAACAAGTTTAGGTTCTTTTAGTTTGTCCTGAGTCAGGTAACTGAAGCAATAGCCATACTAAAATACTCACTTTTTTCCTCTACAATCCCCTGTTATAGGAATGTAAATTTTTAAGATCTTCCCTTCCCCTAAGTTAAGTGCATCTGGATCCTGTGGTGGGAGGCTTGTTTTTCAAGAACTCCCACACCTTGGTGCTTTGTGATTGGGCAGTGGGTCAAGAGGGTTGTTACATTCTCTGACCTCGGAGAAGGCTATATAATCCCTGATGTGAGACTTTGTTTTGGGGCTCACTTTGAGAAATGTTGTGCGGTTTGAGCAGATGAGACTCTGGGCAGCCGTTGAGTGCCCCCCAGCTTTGAAAACCCAGATGTTGATGCTTCCCTCTCATAACTGTGATTAGCTTTGGATGTAATGTTTGGACAGTTTGGAAGCCTGTCTGCTGAAATGTTTCTCTGTCTTGTAACTTCTGCTTGCAACCTCTGTATACTCTGAAGTTTGGGGTGCTGACCTTTTTCCCCTGAACTAGGTAAATGATATATGTTTGATTGATTAAGGAAAGATTGTTAACATTTTGAGTTGCTCTCCTTTAGAAAAGCAGATCTAAGAACCTGTGTTGGCAGCCACCCTGAGTATGTTAAGGTGCTTGCTGCTACATCCCCCAAAAAGGGAAAAATGAAAATGAAATAAAAATTCACTACAGATATTTGTAGGAAAAATGTTTGGTTCATGGGGTACATATAATTATAATAGTCAAGAATACTTTTAGTCAAAAAGATTAACTCTCACTTCTATCACCTATCTCTTAAGAAAGTTTATATGGAACATCCATTTAGTAAAAAACAGATTACTCTCTCCCTTCAAATGTTATCTAGATTTTTCCCAGAAGACCTCTGAAGTACATGTTTATCTTGTAATGCCCTTCTAAGGTTCGGTCGATGAATAGATGACAGGACAAATAGCCCAGAATTCCTTCAAATAGAAGAGGGAAGAGAATAGGGTCAGGAAGTTGTCCAAACTTTGTTTTCTTTCCCTGTGACTTGAGGCCTTCTCCTCTGTCTCCCTGAAAACTGTCCTGAACTCCAAAAGTTTCCTCATTTTCTGCTACCAAAGACTTCATGCCCTCAAATACTTCTTCTACCTCCTAAACCTCCTTGACCCACCACCACTGCCTCTAATGCTGACTTCAGATTTAGGTTTGGCCTAAAGTTGAGAATTCCTTTATTTCTGTGTATCTTCCTATCAGCTATGGCCTTTTTGAAAGCCTTTCTCACCTTCTTCTTTATTGAAGTCTACAAAACCAAACCCTTAGTTGACCTAGTTTCCCTGTCTTTCATCATCCTTGCACCAAGAGAGCCGTAACATGATTCAGATTTCTTTGGTGGCTTTCATTCAGCCTTTTGGGGAAAAATATATATGACTGGCTCCTTGCATTAGTTGTTTTCTGTCCTTTTAACTCCAATCTGATTGCTCTGCCCTAAATTTTCCAGTTTGCTACCAGAATTCAAAGGTTCTTTTGTATCTTCAGTACGGAAAAATTCAATGAATACATACCTTTCAGGTCTGCCTTGGTTGTTTGGGATACACTGATGAAAAGTGCCTTCTAAAACAGTTTTTGTAGACTTTCTTCAGTGGCACTGTAGGCAAGATTATTTAGCAGAGGTGTCTTCAGGTCTCACACTGACTTGTTACCCTTAGTCCAGAAATTATTCTTTTACTTCTTGAATATTGTTATCCTGAACTTTTCTCTCTTGTATAGCTCAGAATGAGAGCCAAATATCAATCTCTGTTCTTTGTTTCTCTTCTAAGGCCTTGTCCATATCTGCTTCTGGATTAAATTCCTTTGGATGTCCCATCCTTAGAGCAGACTAATCTAATGTCAAAAACATCTTCAAATATTTCCTTTAGTTTTTTTTTCTGTGTAATTAACAAGGTAGGGTCTTGATGAAATGTCCTTACATTTCAATTTTTCATGTTTTTCTTTTTTTCTCCTTATTTTAAGAGTAAAGGACAATGTGGCAGAAAAGAAAAAAAATGACGAACGCTGGAGAGGATGTGGAAAAATTGGGACAGTATTAATTGTTGGTGGAGTTGTGAACTAGCCCAATAATTCTGGAGAACAATTTACAACTATGCCCAAAGGGCTATAAAACCCTTTGACCCAGCAATACCACTTCTAGGTCTACATCCCAAAGAGATGAAAGAAAAGGGAAAGGGACCAAAACATTTATAACAGCTCTTTTTGTAGTGGCAAAGAATTGGAAATCAAGGGGATGGCCATCAACTGGGGAATGGCTGAACAAATTGAGGTATGTGATTGGGATGGAAAACTATTGTGCTATATTAGTAGTATGGTTTCAGAAAAACCTGGGAAGACTTACATGAACCTATGGAAACTGAAGTAAACAGAACCAGGAGAACATTGTACATAGTAACAGTGATAATGTATGATGATCTACCGTGAATGACTTAGCTACTTTGATGTAATGGCAAGCACAGAAGTAGTTCACACCTTGTTTCAGCTATTCCATTAACACCTTGTTTCAGTTCAAGTTTCTTTTGAGCCTTGTATCAAGTCTGTTAAGAAACAGAATGTGTGAACCCCACAGTTTGTGAACCCTAGAACTCATGAACTCCTGCAATAAGAAGGGGAAGAGCTAATGACCATATATAAGGAGAGGCCCAGGTCTAGAGACAGTAGAATGGAGAAGAGGACTCCTGTGGTGGCAGAGTCATGAAGGAGAAAACTTGTGGTATGCCAGCACTCTGTTTGTCTGCTCTGTCTGTGTTGATGTTTATTTGTGATACTTTGTACAGAAGCCTCAGGAAGTTACTGGAAGTCCTGAAAGAGGATTTTCTGGTTGTATGTTTACAGAAGTCCTGGAGGAGGGTTTTGGAGGTCCTGGGACTTTACTGATGATTTGTGCTGACCTCTTGGACCTTGTTTGTGGATCTGTGTTGTTTTCTATGTTGATGATTTGTGTTGAGTTCTCAGAACTTGTTGGTGGGTCTGAGTTGATTTCACAGGCAGATAGTGTATGATGATGGTGCTGGCAATGTTTATGAATATTATTGTGGCTCTGTCAAGCTTTGTCTTCCCACTAACAGGAATTGTGAAGGACTTGAGGTGGACTGGACACTGTGAACTTTAATATGGAATACTGGACAAAGAACTAGACAAGGATCTGGACAAAGAACTAGGAGCTGCCTGCCTTTGAATCCAGGTGGCAGTTGGAGCCAGGACCATGGAAGAAGAACCATGGAAGCTGAGAGCCAGCCTCAAGGCAAGCTTAAAGAAGACTTATCTTGGATACTGTGTGCTGACTGAGAAGATTATGATTTCCTGTGACCCCTAGGTCACAGTTGTTTTGCAGCTCTCTAAAGCATTAACCATATAATAGAAAACCTTATCTTTGACTCTTTCTTCTCCCCTTCTTTCATAGTAAGAATTACAGTTACCTGTGCTTGTGTCTTATCTCTTTACTCAAATGTAATCTACATGATTACTCCAAATGTAATTCTCCATCCCCAGATGGAGAACTTTGACTTTTGTATTTTGTGATTGAATTAAGGATTTTGTGATTGATTAAATGAATGTAGTTTTTTTTGAAAACTATGTGACCACTTTAGTGAAAACTATGTGTCCATTTTAGTGATAAGTTGTTGAGTTGTGATATGGTGAATACTGTATTTTGATTTTCTATGAATGTTTTGCTCTGATTTGTTATTGAATAAATAGAGTGTTCATTATACTATGTAATCAGAACCATGAAAGCTGTTCACAGCAGCCTTCCTCTGGAAAGCTGCTCATGCATGGCTTTACATTTGATCTAGACAATTACAAAGGACCCATGATGAAAAATGTTATCTACCTCCAGAGAGAAAACTGATAAACACTGAATACAGATGGAAGCATACTTTCTTTTTACTCTCTTTACTTTTGTTGTTTTATTTTGTTTGTTTTCTTTTGCAACGTGGTTAATATGGAAATATATTTTGCATGACATCACATGTATAATTGATATCAAATTGTGTGTCTTCTCAAGTAGATTGGAGGGGTGCAAGGGAGGGAGAACTCGGACCTCACAGATTTTTAAAATGATTTTTAAATCTTTCTACATGTATATGAGAAATATTTAATGAAATAAAAATAATTTCAAAAAAGAGTAAAAGGCTTTAGAGCAATAGAGTTCCAGAGCTTTTTCAAGGTTTTTGGTGGATTCAAATTCCACACAGCTAAACTTCCTGGTAGTGCCAGTTTAAATATTCACAACTGCAATATCGTTTTTTCCCCTAATAAGTCAATGATACCAGCTTTTAGTTCAGAAAAGCTTTTTTTTTTCTTTTTGCAATTAAGGTTCCCAGTGAAAGGATTAAACATCATAGATAGGGCAACTTCCAATTTCTGTTTCTTGGCTTTAGGGATGTTCTGTTTTCTAATTTTCCTTTTCCAGGTTCTATTTTGATAGCCACTTCCTTTTTCTTCTCTTTCTCATCAACATTTTTATCATCTTCATCCTGATCTCCTCCCTAGCCCTAAACCTAACCCTAACCTCATTCTCTTAGTTTTCTCAGGAAAGTCCTTATCTTTGGTAGGTGTGCTATCTCTAGCTTCCTTTTAATCATCCCCACTATCCTCTTCTTCTTTCCTCACGTTCAGTGTTTGGTTGGAGTTGCTCCCATTTTTTATCACTTTGCGTTGCTCAAATCCTTCATTTTCATTGTCTTCAGCCTTTTCAGATCTGATGTATTCTTTCTCGGAATTCTTCCCATTGTTTTGGATAAGGGGGAGGTACTGCTTTGACTGGAGTAGCTGTTGCTTTAAAGAGGCTCTCTTCTTGTCTGGTATGATAACTAGAGGCAAGAAATCAAGTTGTGGGACAATATTGATTCAGTATGTACTTTATATTAATGTCACTGCCACTTATATGTGAATGGCAGGAGTGGGAGCTTTCCAGTTACAGTCAATTTAGGAAAATTTTAAGGATGGATGAAGAAGTTTAACCATGACTGACCATAAAACACTAATAGGTTAAAAGAAAGCCAAGTACAGTAAACTGAGGAAAGTATTTTGCTGTTGTTGTTATTGTCTTTGGTTCTCTTTTTATTTTTAGCATTCAACTTTGAAGGCTTACTCTTCCTCATGTCTTTAGTCTGTAACCAAAGATGATTACGTGGAACCATGGGAAACTCATTCTCAGTTCAGGGGCATCAATAGAAACAGAAGAGCCCCTAATTCAAGTATTCAATTTTAATTTTGTTGTTATTTAAAAAAATGTTGAGACATTTTGTTTTTTAACAACATTGCTATTTCATTGTGTACTCTCCCAACCCAAAGGAATATTCCCTAGTAAAAATGTTAATAGTTAAATATTAAAAAAGTGACCATGACTAAAGTTCTGGGAAAAAATACGTACCTGTGCATCCCTATCTCTCTCCTGAGACAAAAAAGTGTATTTTATCATTTCTGTTCTGGGATTAGACTTGGTCATTGCAATTCATCTGAGTTCAACTTCTCCTTAGTGTTGTTTTCATCTATATTCTTTGTAAAGAACTTTGCAATAGTCAGTGTGTAGAATGTTACTTTGGGTCTGATTTTTGTGCTATATTTGTGATAGTATTCATGTTTTCTCTGAGTTCCTTATATTAATTTCTTATGGTACTACATTACCCTGGTAGCATTATTTGGGGTGGGTGGAAGGGTGTCAAACACCCTTATATATAATCTAGGTGAGATAATCACTTTTCTCTCTGATGCTATCTCATTTTCCTTATTCATTCATATTCAGAATTTAAGGAAATCAAGGGATACATTCTGATATTCTGCTAATGATTAAGATGCAACCTTCTCTCATTAAATAATCAAATCCATCAAATGGCTCTGAATTCCCCACCCCAGTTTATTAACTATTCTTTAATGAACTGGAGAACCCTCTTTTTCCATGTGCTTACTCATTTGCCCTCATGATTAAATACAAAAGGCTCTGTTTGGCATTCAAGGCCCTTTATAACCTAGCCCCCTCCTACCTTTTCAGTCTTTTCACACTTTACTTGCTGACACACACTCTTTGATCCAGTGACCCTGACCTCCTGGATGTACTGTGAACAAGACATTTCATCTCTCTTGACTTAGAGCATTTTCTCTGACTGTCACTCATACTCTCCTTCCTCTGCTCTGGCTGCTGGCTTCCCTGGCTTCCTTTAAGCTCCAACTAAAGTCCTGTCTTCTATAGGAAACCTTCTTGTATACTCTTTAATGGGTAGGAGATGAACTTTCAGAGTATGCTATACTTTTAGGTGTCTGTAAGCCTTCTTACAGATTCTTCTGTGCCTATATTAGTAATCAGCAATCCTCTCATCAGTATCTGTGATGGGACCTGGACAAGATCAAAGAATTTAGAAGCAGGAAGGAACTTAGAAACCAACGGGGGCCAACACTCTCTTTTTACAAACAATGGGAAAAAATATATCCTTACCTTTCTTCCATAGTTGCGTTGGAAGACATTTCATTAAAGGATATTTAAAGAAATGTCAGGGTGAACTATGAATGAAGTAATCACTATAGTATCCATATCCTAGCATAATGAGGGTTGGTGATGTTAGAGTTGTGGGAGACTCTTAAACAATGAACTTAATCAGGATGAACATTTGCAGAAAGTAATGGAATTTAATAATAAATAATTCCAAGAGGCCTCGTTAAGCTGGAACATTATCATCAAAGTGAATATATATGTTGACAGCTGAACCAATACATTTTAGAGCCGCAAACATGTTACACAGAAAATAACGAAAACTCTCTCAGGCTTGGCTGCCCTTGAATTAGAAAAGGGATTGCCTTTGGATGCTCAGTGGCTTTACATTGCCTCTGTTTACCACAAAGGCAAATTGAACTTTGCAGATTCTGAGACTTCCGAATAGGAAAATGAAATGTAGTAGATTAAAACAACCTCTAGTAAAGTATACTTTGGAAAGTTTATCATAGCAGGGAGCAACATTGACTGCCGGTGTGACAGACCAAAACCATTTCTTCTAAAGCCATGTATTTCGTCATATCATATAAATTGGAATTTCAATAATGAATATTCAAAACCTTTAAGGGGCTAACTAATGCCCAGATCTTGATTCTAAGTATTGGATTTGATGCAATTCCATTAGATAGGACTGTTAATGCCAAATCTAATAAAATTACAAGCAATTAATTAGACTAGCATTATGTTGTTTTGTCACATATCATTCAATACTTTTATAAGAGAAGACAACAGACAGGTGAATTAAATTAGATTTATGTGAAATCTTGTGTGGGATTATGTGGGAAGATTTTTACTTTCAGATCACCTTAAACTTTGCTGTATATAAAGAAAGAACAATGTGATGGTGATTACGGCTTACTTGTATCCCCAGAAGATCAAGTATATTGTAGAAGGTAAAGTACATTAATGAAATGGCAAAAGAAGTCACTCTAATGAGATTAATTTCAGAGATAATTATACTATCCCTGGTATTGTTCAAAATAACCAAACACAAGCTCTTTTAAGAGGATTTTTATTTAGAGAAGATGAAGTAAAACATGTTTTTGAGGGGACATACTCTGCACAAAGGGTTTCTTTATTCTTCAGGAGTCTTACATGGAATTTTCCTTTTCCTTGTACTGCTGCATGAGTGCAATTGATAAAACAAAAAACAAACACTAAATAGCTAGCATTAATATAATATTAATTTTAATAATAATAATGAACCTTAAGCTTTGCAAAGTGCTTTACAAATATGATCTCATTTACTCATCGATGAGAAGAAATTAAAAAATTGTGAGGGAATTTGATAAATGAATCAATCTGGTCTTTATATTTTTTATTCGATGTATTAAACTGTAAGGTGGCCTTGTCCCTTATCTCCTCATATGTATTCCTTATAGTAACTGGAGTAAAAACAACTTGGACTTTGAATGGGCTCAGAGGTGAAATAAATTTCCTTGAGGAAGAGAACAAAAGTGCCTAGGAGAGGGTGTCAAGAGGCATTTGAGTAACTTCTCTACTAAGGATATTTAATTTATTTCCATAAGAATATTGAACATTTGCATCTGGTGAAGAGTACTGTCCCCAGGTACTGTTTTGAGCAACATTCATTCAGTCAACAAACATTTATTTTATGATTATCATGTTCAAGACACATTGAAGGCAGCTGGTGGCACAATAAATAGAGGGTTGGACCTGAGTTCAGATCTTTCTTTAGAATCTTACCAGTGCTTTGATCCTGGGCAAGTCAGTTTCCTCAATTATAGAATGGGGTTGTTGTGAGTCTCACATGACAAGATTCGTAAAAAGCAATTGGCATAGTACCTGACACCTAGGAGACATTATATGTTTTTTTTTTTTTTCCCTTTGCCTTCATTGCAAGGCACTGTGCTAGGCACTAAAGAAGCTAGGAGGCAAATAACACGCAGTGCCTGTCCTCCAGCAACTTAGAGCTCTGTGGGGTGAAAAATATGTATATACATCATAGTATCTTAATATAGATAGGTGAATGAGAAATTAAAAGATTTTACAAAAGCTCACGAAGGGAGCCTTTGTTTAAGCCTTCTTTAAGGAGGTTGCATTTGAAGTGGATCTTCAAGGTTATAGAGATGGCTTGTGCTGCAGGCAGAGTTGAAGAAACGCAATAGAGCAGGAATCTGAACACAGTGAAGAATGACATATATTTTGTGAGGAACAAGTTTGAGAGGAGTGTAGAGAGGGGTGAGGACAATGAGACTGGAAAGAGATTTCTGTCAGATTACTGGGGACTTGATTGCTACGATAAAGAATTTAGTTAAAGGAATCCATTGAAGGGATTTGAATAGTGGAGTGATGTGATGAGAATTGTATGTTAGAAAGTTTAATGTGTAAAACAAATTGGAGCTGGCTGAATTACAGCAGCTTAGAAATTACTACAATGGGGGCAGCTAGGTGGTGCAGTGAATGGAGCACTGGCCCTGGAGTCAGAAGGACCTGAGCTTAAATCCTACCTCAGACACTTGACACATTTACTAGCTGTCTTACCTTGGGCAAGTCACTTAACCCCAATTGTCTTGCCTTCCCCCCCCAAATAAATTAATACAATGGTTTAGGTGAGAGAGAATGATTTTGGAATAGTAGAAGAAGAACATGAGAAGAATTTTGAAAATAAATTGTTGGGGTTTTATGAAAAATTTGTTGTGGGGCGTAAGGAAAAGCAATGGGTCAGCAATAGTTATGAGCTTTGAATACAGGTAGCTGAGAGAATGGTTATGCATGGAAAAAATTATATCTGGGTGAGGACTATGTTTTGAAGGAAAGATGAGACAGGATTTAGACATTATAAATTTATCATGAGAGACAAGATTGGGATAGTAAATAGAGAACTGGGTTCAGACTGGCGGTCTGGGTTGAAGTCCTGCTTCGACACATTTATTTTTTTCTTTTTGGAGGGGGGAAGGCAGGGCAACTGGGGTTAAGTGACTTGCCCAAGGTCACATGGCTAGTTAGTGTTAAGTGTCTGAGGCCTGATTTGAACTCAGGTTCTCCTAACTCCAGGGCCAGTGCTCTATGCCACCTTACTGCCCCTTCTGACATATTCTTCTTGTGTGACCCTCTGCTCAGTGTCTTGAAATGAGAAACTGTCTCTCTGAGACTACAAGTTGCAGGTGCTTATCCTCTTTAGTAGGGGGCCTTCCTCCTACTGATAAAATCAATGTCTGCTTAAAACAAAAAGCTAGACAAATGGGGAAGCAAAAGGACATCAGGGACCTGGAGCATCAGAAGCCTGAGTTGCTTGGACCACAGGTGTTCAAGGGGACTTGTTACCATTACCCACCCTTAAATCCTGTAATTCCATCAACTGGGCTGGGAGGAAATTGATTGGCAAGAGGTTTACTGATCAACTCCCTCCTTGTAGTGTGCTTTTATATCATTGATTCAATTTAATTAAGCAAATATCTATTAAACACTGGATAATTTAAGGAGGGAGGACGTAGTAAGAACTTAAGGAGAAGGCTGGAGCCAGGGAAATGTTCAGGGTGGAGATCGCTAACCCATTTCATCATGAAAGAGACCTTATGAGGTAGATACTGAAAATAGTGTGCTGATACTCAAAAAATTCAGTGCTCTCCTGGCAGTGAGTGGTAAAGTTGACATTCAAGCCCAGCTTATCCTACTGTTTCTAATGCTCTTTCTGTTATACCAGGTGACTTCCCTGGACTTTTCAAGTCTCAATATTTTTTTTTTTTTAAGCAATTGGGGTTAAGTAACTTGCTCAAGGTTACACGGCCAGTTATTTCTGGGTGTGGTGCTGAGTGTCTGAGCCTGGGATTAGATCTCCAGGTTGTCCCAACACTGGAGCCGGTACTCTTACTCGCTGAGCCACCTGGCCGCCCCTCAAGTCTCAATATTTCCCTCAAGTAGGTAAATTTAATCACAAGGTCTTCCTGTACACTTAAAGTCTTTAGTGCAGAATCACCGGCCTTGGTGAAAGAGGGAGGAAGGAAGGAAGGTAGCAAGAAAGTAAGCAAGCAAGCATTTTTTAAATGCTCGCTATATGCCAGGCATTGTAATACTTTTCAAATATTATCTCATTTGAGACTTACCTACCCTGGGAAGTATACACTATTAATGCCCCTATTTTACAGTTTGGGAAACAGGCAGAGAGCGGTTAAAAATCTTGTCCAAAGTCACACAGCTAGGAAGTGCCTATGGCCACATTTGAACTTAGGTCTTCATGATTCCAGGCCTAACATTGTATCCATCGTGCCACCTATCTGCCTCTGAAGAGGGCTTAGAGTCAATGAAAAATCAAGTCTTGTCAATCCTACCTTTGCAACATTCTCTGTATCCATCCATTCACCCATTCAATAAGGCCCTGTCTCCTCCTCTCCATTCCCATTTTCCCCACTCTTATACAGCCCCTATTACTGTCCACTTGGAAGACTGTAATAATAGCTTAACAGGTCATCCCACTTCCACTTTTTGCCTATTCATGCACTATTTGTCATCACAATGGCTAGTGAGGGTGGGGGGGAGCAGCCTGCCAGCAGATATACTACATTTGTATCCATTACCACTACGTGGGGTTAGGAGAAGGAAAAGAAAAGGAAGAATGGTAGTGACAATGGAAAGGAAACTTGCGACTGACTCTAAGACCTGTGCTGGGGAAGGAGAAAGAAAAGTAATAACTCTATAGTGAATGAGATTCAGAGGAGGAGAGGAGAATCATCTAGCCATAATCGTTTGGCTCCTCAGTGTCTTGAAGTGGGAAACTTTGCCCATTTCTTTTAAAGGAGCTGCTCATTCCTGTTAATAACCGATAAATTAGATTAAAAAACCCCCATACAACTGCCAAGTATGAGCCCTGGTTTGAATTGTCTGTGCCAATGTCTTCTATGTGTGTTCCTCTTCTCTCTGTCAGCCAGGATCCTGATGGAGAGCATTGGCTGTTCCACTTCAGCTTGTTATAAATAATACAATGGAGTGATAGCCAAAACAAAGACCTTTCCTCTTTTTTTTTGTTACAGCTAGTAAAATGGCTTGAAATGATACCAGTAATAATGATTCATATTGATTACCATTTATGAGACTATTATAATGTATGAAAGTACTTTTCAAAATTTGAAGTATATGATATATGTTTGTTTATTCTTTTTTCATTCATCTCATCTCTTTCACCGGCCTTCAGTTAGAAATGGTGGTCATGGGGCATGTCTGTATTCCTGTTATCTTTTATATTTAATGTTCTGCAAATTTTTGCACAGGTTGATAAAATGATTGCTTTTAATAATTGAATAGGAATATTGGGATGTAGACTCATCTTCTGTGAACTCACTAAAAGCATCTTTGGGACAACTCCAGGAGCAGACAGGATGACAGGGATGACATCATGTGCCTCATCCTCTTCTCACATACTTTCAATTTCTTCTGCTAGCTCTCTATATTTGGAAGGCATTTTATTCAGGCACTGCAGTTGATGAGAGTTCCCTATAACTAGCCCAACCCAGACCTAGCACTCTGATGTACTTTGGCATCCTCATGCCATGCTGCCACCCACTATGGCCTTTCTCTACCCCATCACACCTCCCACTTTGGGAACAGTCATCAAAACAACATTACCATTCCTGGAAAGAACATGTCAATTAATTTCCCTATAGTATCATTAACCATCCTTGTGTCTTCCCAGTTCAAAACAACCCTCCTTAGCTGCCACTCAATTATATGCATTGTCTTCTCTTATGATTAGAATGTAAGCTTCTTGAGAGTAGTGGCCGTCATTTTGTCTTTTATCACAAGAGCTCAACATAAATCCTGGCACACACATAGCACTTAAGAAATGCCTTTTCTTTCTTTATTCATTCCTTGTAGTTTGGAGATGATCATTATGTTGATTTTTAATAGGAAGAGTGTCACAGTGGCCTGGGTGCAAACCCCATTAATGTTATAGCCAGAGCTTAATTTGGCAACATTTCAAGGTAGCTGCCAGGCCTTTACAACTCCCATAATGATCCCTGAAATTGATATTGTAAACCATTTAGGTTGGCATCCCACTTCTTTGCTATTAACCCTATGGATTATGGGGCAGGCTTTGAGAAGCCTATTGTTAGGCTTATCCTTATCCTTTCCTCTTCTTCATTCTCCCCTTCTTTTTCCTCACCATTCTCCTCTTCTTCCTTTTCTTCCTCATTCTCCTCATCCTCTTCCCCCTTCTCTTCTACCTCTTTCTTTTCATTCTTCTCTGAACATCTTCCCACATTCTAGAACCTGTAATGGATGTGGGACATTGGGTCTACAAGGTTCCTTTTTTAAAAAGAACTCATGTATTTTACAATGTGTACAAAGTGAGTTTACATTTTAAATTCACTTGTGCTGTTCTAGGAGAAAGCAAAACAAAACAAATTGATATCCGGGGAAATGTCAGGCACACCGCACAGATTTGTTAAATAAACATTACTACGTGTGGCATTAGTTAATGTTATTACTTTCTGTCCCTAGTGTTTTAAAAATTATCTGTATTTCTGAAGAATGTATATATTTCATGGAATTTAGTAAGAGAAGTCTAGGGGACCAATATAAAACTGCCAATATTCAGTTGAAAACGTTTTTTTTTTTAAGTTTGGGGCTATTAACACATATCAAATTCGTGAAACCTCCTTATAGTAGGGGGGTGTTGGTTACTTAAACTTAAAGATGTTGAATGCATAGCAGCTATCCATACCAGTCATGAAATAGATGTCAGGTTCTCTAGAAAACCTGAGTTTTCCTTCCATATTTTTGACTAATTACATGACTGAGAAGCTATGTCCTTCTTTTGTGCCCAATTTTTCCTTTGCTAAAATAGTTTTGATTTAAGCCTCAATGACCAGTATTATGGTCAGAATGGAAATAACTAACTAGTTAGATTTTTTCTTTTTTTTTTGGAGGGCATTTGGGGTTAAGCAACTTGCCCAAGGTCACACAGCTAGTAAGTGTTAAGTGTCTGAGGCCAAATTTGAACTCAGGTCCTCCTGACTCCAGGGCCAGTGCTCTATTCACTGCACCACCTAGCTGCCCCATAACTAGTTAGTTTTGATGAAGGTATACAAATTATTGCAAGGATTAAAATGCTAGGAATCATTAAATTTTAGAGCTAGAAGGGATATGAGAGATTTTCAGTGAGTAGAGGGCCAACCTTGGTATTAGGAAGACCTGGATTCAAGTCCTGACTTTGATACTTAACTAATTGAGTGACCAGTCACTCCCTTAGTCTATAATGTAATTATTATGCTAGCATGTATACTTTAAGATATACAAAGTTCTTTAGAATTATTTTATTTTCACAGCAACTCTAGGATTTAGCATAAAATACCTGGGAGGTATCATTATCCTCCTTCTAATAGATGAGGAAACTGAGGCAGATAGTTTAAATGACTTACCCAGCTCTGAAGTTACGAGACTGTATATGAACTCAGGTCTTCTTGACCCCAGATTCAACACTCTTTTTTTTCTACTATGCCATCTAGCTGCAAATCTCCATTAGTAATGAGAGTTTTCTCACTGAGGTGCTCCCTACGCAGATGAAATTACAGATTTTTTTTAAAGTTCTAAATAATTATGGAGTGCCTAGCACTGAGTTAGAATGAAAACTTTGAGCTGCTCAATATTGTTCTTCCTTTTTATTATAACAGTTATGACATTGGTTTATCCATAGGGGACTGAACTGCCATATTTTCCCAAATTGATTTCTTCATTCATTTTCAATTTCCTTTCCATGATTAACTATTAGTGCAAGCAAGTGTTTGGGGTCCTTTTAACCCACTCACCCTAAGCCATCCTCCCATTTCCAAGCAGGTCTGTGATTTCCCAGTGTAGCATGAGGCTCTGGTGCGGAGTCCTTATCCTGAAGAAGCAGGTTCTGCTGGGGGTTCATGCTTGAGTCCATTTTTCTTATCTTTCTCAAATGACCAAAGTTAACTGATTTGAAAGGTCCTCATTTTAAATTACATTCATTCAGTGAAAACAGAAATTAACACTTAGAGACATCTATATGCTAATGATTGCAGCTCAGGGAATACCCTTCCAACCTTTTCAAAAGGCTCCGGTGAAAAGCCATTTCACTTGAAAGTAACTTAGTAAAACTGGTAGATTAATTAAATACCATAAAATTTCCCTAAAATCTTTATTTCATTTATCATTTATATCATTATTTTTCTCTTTATGAGGACTACCTTAGCCTAGACTCTGCCTTCCTTCCAGTGGTGTTCTTCAGCTCAGCTCCTGTAACTATGACTGTAGGAGAACCCAGAGTAGGTAGGCCATGTGCTCTGGGCAGAAACTGGGCAAGAAAACCAAACCAAACAAAGGGAACTGGCTTATTGAAACATGTATCTTGCATCTTTGATAACTATTAGGGAGAATAAGCATTTATATTGTGCCTACTATGTGCAAAGCACTGTACTAAGTGCTTTTACAAATATTTTCTCATTTGGTCCTCACAACAACCTTGCAAGACAGGTGCTAGTATTTATTATCTCCTATTTTACAGTTGAGAAAAGTGAGGGAAACAGAGGTTCAGTGATTTGCCCAGAGTCACAGAGCTAGTAAGTATGTGAGAATAGATTTGAACTCAGATCTTCTTAACCCCAAGCCCATTGCTCTATCTACTATGCCACAGTCTACCTCTAGCCTTTCCATGGACTGCACAGAAAAAGCTGCCAAAAATCAGTCAGTGAGGACGGGGCATTGTAGGGGAGCTGCAGGTAGATGTAGTTATGACCTTAGGGGATACAGCCCACTCAAGATTGTGAATTTAGCTAGAAATATAGACATGGTCCAAGACCTGAAACACACTGTGTGTCCCCCTTGGGCAAGAAGGAGGAGATAGAGGAAATAGTGGTTAAGAGGACAAATGAATGAGAAGCACTTCTGGGGGAAGGCAGATGCCAAAAAGTCAAGTTACCCATTTTTAGCAGAGACAGTAGATTCTAGTGGCTGAGTAGAGATAAGCACAGTAGGTATAGAAGACTGGTCTGTATGTTGACCAAGGATCTTCATCTTTTGTTCTTTAGTCATACCCATGATTTATTAATGGAGAGAATTCAGAGTGAGGAAAATTCCTCTATCTATGTAGATCAACAAGCATTCTGCAATTTAAAATTTTGAAGGAGTTCTTAACCTTTTGTGAGAGTCATGGGCCCCTTCGGCAGTGTGGAGAAGCCTTGGGATCTCTTCTCAAACATTTTTAAATGAGTAGAATAAAATACATTGAGCTACAAAGGGAATCAGTTATGTTGAAATACAGTTATCACAACAAAGATTTCACAGATCCTACCTTTAAAAACCATGCAAGAAGTAACCCTGATGTTGATAGAGCCGATGATTTGCCCAGGTTCTCATAGCTACTACTTGTTAGAAATATGGTTTGAATTTTTCTTCCTGTCTCAAAGGCAGGTTCTCTTCCCACTATACTCTATTACCTCCCGTGTTTCCCTTATCTTACCTCAATTAATGCTGAAATAGACCAGTGGTTTAGGAATTCCCTTTCACAATTCAGATTGCTGCCAATCTGAGTCAGATCTGGGAGACTCTCATCTATGACCTCCCAAAAGTTCACCAAAGGGGATCTCCCCACAGTGCCAGAGACCTCCCTCGCTTTCTTCTGACATTGTGAAGGCACCAATGGAGCATGTTAGCCATCTAACTGTTACCCTTGTCTAGTCATGAGATCAACCCATCTTTTCTTTCTGTCATATAGTTTTTCAATGACAGTTTTTCCTCTTCTTCTGAGTTCTTAAACAGGCAGTTAGATGGTGCAGTGGATAGATGAATGAATCTGGAGTCAGGAAGATCTGAATTAAAATTTGACCTCAGGACCTTATGGTTAGAGTGCTCCTGGACAAGTCATTTAATTCTACCTGCTTCACTTTCTTTATTTGTCAAATGGAGATCATAATAATACTTATTTCCCTTGTTTATCATGAGGATCAAATGAGATTATATTTGCAAAACATTTCACAAACCTTTGTTGTCATTGTTGTTATGTTGCAGCCTGCTCCCACACACCACACACCTCTGCATTGCCCTCTGTGTGATGCTCATCTTTAGTCCTTGGGAGCGGTGGCATTCTAAGTCTCACTGCCAGACAGCAATATGGGTAAAAATCTTTGTATTGAAAAGGTGAGCCTTTGCTTTTTTGTTATAAACTTGGGGTCAGTAAAAGTGCTTTGCAATTTTCCAAAAGCAATCCAGCCCTCTTTCCTTTCCAACTCTGGACCCAAATTGATGTCTCTCTGTATTTTCTGTCTTAGCTATTCATACTACTGGACAAGCTCCATAGTGGGTCCATGCAGATACATGTTCAAATCTAGACAATAAACATAAACCCCTTCCTAAAAATGATATATCTTACTTATAAAAATGTTTCTAGATTTTCAAAGCACTTTTCTTTCAACAAACCTGTGAGGATTGTACAAGTATATATAGTACAAGTATTTATCTCTTCATTTTACAGAGGAGGACTTTGAGACTCTGAGTAATTATAATAAGCAGTTTACCCAAGGTCACCATACTGCTATTTGGTATACAAGGCAGAATCGAAACTCAGGTCCTGTGATTCCAACTTCAGAACTCTAGCCATTGAACCACAGTGTCTATCTTCCCCATGAGCTTTAGAAGATGACTTTCTGCTAAATCCCCACAGTAATTCAGTCAGATGACTAAAAATGACTAGTATGTCAAGTTATTGAATATTTGTAACATTTAATTAAATTCAGAAGGCACAAGGAGAAGGAGGCATGTCACACATGTAGAGAAGAGAACAACAGAGAGAGCCTGAATGTTACACTGGTGTCCATGAAATATTAAAAAGAACCAGAGAAAAGCCTTCAGCATTTTGGGTAGAGTCTTTAATGGAGTACATATGGAAGGACAAAGATGAGACTCTAAGAGTACTAAAAAGTGTGCATAGCTGACTATCTGCACCATTGGAAGGAGTGCTTATAGTGAGGAAATTCAAATCAAGTCAAGCATTTATGAAGCATTCAATTTAATGGCTTAATGGGGGAGACAGCATACAAACAACTGTACAAATAGTACATATACACGCGTATACAAATGTTAATCTTTGAGGGAAGGAACTAAGATTAAGGAGGGTTGGGAAAGACTTGCTGAGAGTGCTATTTTAGCTGAGACTTGAAGGAAACCAGGGAAATCAAGAGACAGGAATGAGGAAGGAGAGAATTCTAGGCGGGGGCTGGGGGGGGGGTTAGTCAATAAAAATGTCTGGAGTTGGGAGATGGGGTGTCATATTTGAGGGGCAACAAGAAAGCCAGTGTTACTGGATCCCAGAATAAGTGAAGGGGAGTCAGATATAAGAAGAAGAAAAAGGTAGGAATGGGTCAGGTTGTGAAGGGCTTTAAAAGCCAAACAGGAATGTATAGTTGATCCTGGAGGCAATAGGAAGCCACTGGCAATAAAGAGATGCTGACCTGGTCAGACCCACTATTCAGAAAAATCATTTGGATCACTTATTGGTGAGGGGGAAAGTGGTGGAGGCAGGGAAACCAGAAGTCTATTTCAATACTCCAGTCATGAGGTGATGAGATCCTGAACCAGGAGAGTGGCAATGTTAAAGGAGAGAAGGGGACATAAGTGAGAGAAATTACAATGGAAAATCTCTGAGAACAGTTTTCTTAGGTAAGATATGGCGCTTCTACTCCTGTTACTCATAACGATGGACAGAAACTTAGGGTAGTCTGTGCATTGTCTGTTTTGAAAACTTAAGCCACCAGTTAGAATTGTTCATCATTAAAGCACAGCCTTGATGGTGTTATCAGCCCTTTAATAGCTGCAAGCTGATTGGTGAGCACCTTGTTGATGCTAATGAAGATATTTTTTACACTGATAGCTATATTATTCCCAACAAATGTCATGGTTATGTGGACAAAAGAAAAGCTTAATCAGAAACTTTCTGAACAAAGATGATGGCATGAAATTTGAATCATTCAGTCATTTATTCTAACAACAGAAACAGGTCCTTTCTGGAATGAGTTAATGAACTCTCTGTTACACTGGGGGAAAAATCCCATGCTTAAAACAGTTTCCCTATCTGTCAAATGAGGGGATTTGGCTAGATGATCTGTAAGGCATCTTCAAGCTTAAAAATGTCTATGAATCCCTAATCTCTCAATCAATTTTCTTGTCTCCCAGTACTGTGCATTTGTGTCCACTATGTAGAAAAAGAGAATCAAAATAAATTTTTACTTACCTATTTGAAGCTTTACTTGAACAGTAAATCATATTTTGATAGAGGAATGTAATATGCTGAGAATCTTTGAGTTTGTGGTTACACAGAAAAACAATCTTTATTGTCTTAAGGATAACTCATAATATTTTTGTGAGTGTTTGGTATAACCATAAGAGAGATGAAATTGAATTCAGGAGAGACCTGGATTTGAATCATACCTTTGACATTTTGTAGCTGTGTGACTCTGGGCGAATTGCTTAACCTCTCTCAGTCTTACTTTCCTTATTTTAAAACTGAAAATGGTACCTGTACTTACCTTAAAAGGTCCTTGTGAAGATTAGATGAGATAATCTATGTAAATATAAAACATACACTGACAACTTCAAAACACTATGGAAATGTCAGTGATGATTTGGCCATATGTGGAAATTTCACTTTCATATAGGCAAACCATGGACTCTACCCCAGTGCAAATCAGTCCAACTGAGGGTTTATCCAGGAGTTAAATTTACATTTGACATTACTTCTAAACTCACCACCATGCTGCTAAGCTGCTAACTCAAACCTCGATCAATACCTCAGCCTCCTCTCCCCTCTGAATAGAAGACTGGAGGGAGGGCAGAGTACCAAACTTCCCCCAATGTCTTCCTTTATAGAAGACAGAAACTGCTCATTGCACTTTGCATCTCTCTCCTGTCTGGTTTCAGCTTCACGGAACAAGGCACTCCATGGTATCCCCTCCCCACTTTTCCTGCCTCATTTTGTGTGTCATTTCCCCTCATATTGTAATTTCCCTTAGACCAGAGACCATCTTTCTTTGTATTGATTGTATCCCTGGTGCTTAGCATAGTACCAAACACATAGAAGGAGCTCTAAATGTTTCTTGGATTGGATTTAGTATTATGCCAGTTCTTTTAGAAAGTAATGTGCAGAAATAATTTGAAAAAAGAAAAAAATGTTTTACAATTTTATATGGCTAAATTGCAGCCAAACAGCCAATGAAAATATTTATTAAGGTCTGAATATATGTAAGAGCATGATGCTAGATGCTGAGGGAGATTCAAAGATTACAAAGGACAGTCCCTGCCCTCGTGAAGTCTACAGTCTGGCAGGGGATTATAACACAACACTTATAAGTATAATATCATACAATATTACATGTAAGTGCATTGGAACATTGCAAAACAAAATATGATATGAGGTCCAAGGGAGCTTCCATTTCCATTTACTGAGGTGGGGTAGGATGGAGAAAAATAAAGTACAGTATTACAGGTTTAGAGCTTCAAGGGAACTTTGATGTTATTTAGTTCAATCCCATTCATTTGGTAGATAGAAAACAGAGAATCAGAAAGGTTAGGTGACTTGCCCAAAGTGACCCAACTAGAATGTGTTAGAGTTGAGATTTAAATCCAGATCCTCAGATTCCAAATTCAGAAACTGTATAATTCACCCATTACACCCACTGGATCAGGGAAGATAGTGGTACAACAGGATTATTACTTCTCACTTACTCTTTGCTGGTAGATATGACTTAGTGAGCTGTTATTGTTGCCCTCCATTTTCAGAAGATCAATGACATCACAGGTGATGACTTGTGTGTGAAAGTGGATTTGGGTGAGGCAGAGTTGCACAGAATTGTCAGTCTTACTCTCTCTTCCAGAGTCATAAGAGTCCAGTGGCAGGTAAAAAGTCACAATGACTGGTGATGATCTGGGATGCAGTGGTTGACCTTGATGTTTTGGATGTCTGACCAAGCTCTAAGCACTTCACAGTGCCTGCTTCAGCTGCCTTCATGGTCCTTGGAATAAATTATTCTCAACTGCCCATTCTACTGAGGGAAAGGATAGATATCTACCTAACTAACCAATAGGTTGGAGGCCTGTCAGTTACCTTCAATCCGGTTTAGCCCATCTGCTGAGATTTTACCAGCATGTGGCACCTGCACATGATACACCTTCTTGGAGCCACAGGTGAGAGCTGAGTGAATTGGGTGGACACAAAAGGTAGACGAACAGCCCTGAAAAGGGCTTGAGAAGGCCTCACATCAGAGGTGCTAGTTCTCCCTGAACACCCCAACCACCCTGCTCATTTAGTGAGCAGAAAACCTGTGAAGAAAAGGGTTCTGAAAGGGGCTATTTCATTTCTTAGTCTTGCCCAAACCCTTTGTGTCATGAGTACACAGTTATAGTACTAGAATCTTAGGGCTAGTAGAAACATGGAGGAGTCAACTCATTTGTTTTTCAGTTTCTAGAGTGAACTCTCTTAAAATATCAAAGCAGTAATGGCACTCCAGGAAATCATAAGGAGATAGATTAAAGCAATCAACTTGTCAACACTCAGAGTGGGTAGCTGACTGCTTCAATTAATATCAGCAAGTATTTACTTGATATTATGCAGACAATAGTCTGCTGGTGTTGTGTTGGATGCATTGAAGTATGAAATAGTATTCCTACCCTCAAGGAGCCTGAAAGCTAGTTGGGAAGATAAAACATGCAAAAAGGTAATGTAGTGAAAGGAGAGTTCAGGGTTCAAATACAAAGCTTGGATATTTACTGGTTTCATGCCTGGGGGAAGAGGGGATAATTAGCCTCTCTGAGCTTTTCTTTGCTTATCTGAAAAATGCTGAATGCTGAATTTCTTTTTTTTTTTTTGTTTTTTTGGAGGGCAGTTGGGGTTAAGTGACTTGCCCAAGGTCACACAGCTAGTTTTTGTGTTGTATCTGAGGCCGGATTTGAACTCAGGTCCTCCTGACTCCAGGGCCGGTGCTCTATTAACTATGACACCTAGCCATCCCCTAGATGATGAATTTCTGACAATCCCTACCTCCCAGGCTTGTTATGAAACTTTAGGTAAATGCAAAGGGCTACTATCACCATGGAGGCAGCTAGCTGACTCAGTGACTACAGTGCTGGAGTCAGGAAGACTTGAGTTCAAACCTGGCCTCAGACACTCATTAGCTAGGTGACACTGGACAAGCCACTTTACTTCTCTGTCTTAATCCACTGGAGAAAGAAATGACAAACCTCTCAGGAGTTTCACCAAGAAAATTCCATATGGGCTTAGAATTCAAAGATTACAACGGTTTGGGTAGATCAGGAAAAGCTGATTAGAAGAGGTGACAATAGAGGTGAGCTTTGAAGGACTGATAAAATTTGGATGGAAAGAGCAGAATGGGGAGGAGCTTAAGTAGGAAGAATGAATGATAAACAAAAGTACAGACAAATGAGGAAGCTGAAAGTCATTTGAGGGGTTGTGATCAGCCTGGTTGCTGTGGAAATTTGTTCTGGGAGCAATAGAAGATGAAATTTGAAAAAAAAAGATGGGGACTAGATTGTGGAGGGCCTTGTATGCCAGGTTAAATATTGAATGAGGTTGATTTTGACCTATCATCATCAGCACCAGCACCCTAACATTGGAATCCTATGATGTGTTATGAAGTCAAGACAGTTACTCCCATCTGTGTTGAACGCAGGCTTGGAGGACATAAGTGGGTAGTTTATAATGGTTCAAAGCCCTTTCTTATTTACACTGCCTGAGCAGTCTTTCCATGTTTCATTAGTTGCCAATAAGATATTCCTTTGTCTCTGTGTTAGGTTTTATGGATTCCATTGTTGTAATGATAGGAGCACAGGGGAACCATGTAATGACAGGGAGAAGTACTCACAGGGGGAAAGAAAAAGCCACTTTGAAGTGTTGGGTCTCCCACGTGGCACCTGGGCACACTGCCAACATTCTGCTGCTGCAGACGGAGCCACACAAACAGGTGACAAAGAGCCTGTAATCTGTCCATGATAAAGGAAGCTGACATCAACACAGAGAACCCAGTTCGCTGATCAATAGTTTAATAATTATCTCATTGAAACAATTCATTTGACTGAATTTAGGGAATTTACAATCCATCTGCAGTAGTTGGCTGCTTTTGAAGATAACCCAAGCATCCTGAACAGAATTTCAAGGTTCTCTATTGTACTTGGATTGTGAAACTCTTGGGTTTGGCTATATTATACTATATATTTTTTGAAGATCTTATATCTTAGAACAATATTTTCTCTCATTTCAAATATATCTTTTAATTTATTTATTCACCCATTCATTTATTTATTCAGCTATTCTACATTTGACAATTTTCTCAATGTTTATGAAATCACTTGAAAATTCCAATGATTAGTTAGGACTTTTCCTCCATCTATGTGTTTTGCAGATCACCTTAGGGTTTGTGTGAGAACTCTGTTCAAGATGAGCCATATGAGATCACAGGCTTCAGAGCTTCAAAGGACTTTAAAGTTTATCCAGACTAACTTGCCTGTTTAGTTTTACAGGTGAGGAAATTGAGGCTGAAAGAGATTGAGGAACTTTCCCAAGGAAAATATGAACTCTTTAGCATTTCAAATTCTTCATTGCTTGGCCCCTGCCCACCATTCCAGTCTTCTTACCCTTTACTCCCTTGCATGCACCTTTTAATTTAACTACACAGACCCACTTGCAGTTCCTTCAAGGAGACTCCATCTCCCATTTGGGAATCTTTGCACTATTTGGAATGTCCTGCCCCTTTACCTCTACCTTGTAGGCTCAGCTCAAATGGCACTGAAGACCTTTCCTGATTCCCCTCTTCCTCAGCTGCTTACATCTCCCCTTTTTACAATATCTGCTACCCAGTCTTGTATATAGCTTATATGTATGCATCTAGATACTGACACATTCTCTCTGCTATTTGAATGATACTTCTTGAAAGAAAGGGTTATGAGTTGGTGGTTTTTTTTAAAAATTATTTGCTTTTACCACACTTAGAACTATCTAGGATATGATAAGTGATTAATGAATAGTTTGTTTACTGCCTGACTGAGAATGGCCAGTGAGTAACACAATTGGGGATTTGAACCCAAATCCTGATCTACACCACAATCTCCCATCTTTCTGCTGCACATCAGTTTAACCTAATTGCAATTATTAGCTCCTTAACAGTTATTATACATTTTGAATTTAGAAGCATAGTTTAAAACTTTTATAATGCCATTCCTTTTAGAAGTTTAAGAGTTTAAAGGTAGAATAATTTTTACTTCCCAGTCAGAGGTTAGTCTAAATCTTGATAGAATTTCCTGTACTGGATATGGGGATTTTTTTTTTAAAGAGGAAGGATGGAAGAAGGGAAAGACAATTGAATTTGAAATAATTCAAAGGACTTGGGTGTCAGTCCTAGCATTGCTGCTTACTATCAATGAGCCCTAGAGCAAGTCAGTCATTTAACCTTTCTGGGGCTCAGTTTCCTTATTTGTTAAATGAGAGAGTTGAACTAGATGATTCCTAGCTCTATATCTATGATCTTATGACTTTATAAGGTTATTGGGTTCACCTCTGTGAACTGTGAATTTCCTGGTGTAGAAGAAATTGAGAGGGGATCATAACTCTTGTCATGGTGGAAATTCCAACCTTAGGAAACATTTACAAGGTTTAGAACATTGGCTCTAGAACTAAAGTCAGAGGACCTGAGTTTAGCTCCTGCTTTAGACATTTACTGTATGTGTGACCTTGGGCAAGTCACTTAATCTAATTAGGCTTAAGTTCCTTCACTGCAAAAATGGTGAGAGAGAGAGGCAGACATTTGAACTAGATGGTTTTCTAGGTTTTTCCAGTTTTCCATAGGTTTCTATGCATCTTTTCTCCAACTTGATTGCTGAAGGTCTCCTTCAAAAGAAATCTGTCATCTGTCTTTCATTACCCTGCCATCCATCATTACCTTCCATCTAGTTGGTTGCAACCAATGGAGCATTTATATCGATGGATTGCCTCTATTTTAGATCTTCATGTCTTTCTTGTCTTGCAGCCCAATGTAGGACAAGTAGTATTTTGTAGTTATAAATGTAGTTATGTTGTAGTGGGCACATGGTGTTTCCAAAATTATGAAGCCAAGAACATAGTTGATGTTGTTCAATTGAATCCTTCATGTCTGACTCTTCATGACCCCATTTGGCATTTTCTTGGTAAAGTAACTTACTGGAGTGGTTTGCCATCTCCTTCTCCAAGGCAGATCTACTAGCAGGCTATTGTAATAGTGCACGCATGAGGTGATGAGGAGCATGTATTCAAGAAATATTGCAAAGGTGAAATTAACAGATCTTAACAACCGATTGGATATGGGGGCAGGTGACAGATAGTGAGGAGACCAAGATGACTCCTGTGCTGGGAACCTAAGGATGATGATCTAGCCCTCTACAATAAGAGTGAAGGTATGAGGAAGGGAGGGTTTAGGGTAAAAGATAATGGATTCCACTTTGGATAAATTGTTGATTAACAACAAGCATTTATTATGTGCTCACAGTGTACCAGATATCATGCTAGTTGGTGGTGGGGGTGGGGTGAAGGTAAGAGAGAAGATGCAAAGACAAATTTGAAACAGTCCCTGCCCTCAGGGAGCTTGCATTCTAGTTGAGAATGGGAGAGACAACATGTATGTACATAAATATAAACAAAACAGATACCAGATAATTTTGCGGGGAAGGCACTAGCATTTGGAAAGATCATGAAAGGCTTCATGTAGGAGATGGTATTTGGGCTGAGCCTTGATGATGATACATGTAATTGAATAATTAACTAAAGCAATCTAAACTCAACTGTCTTTCCTATATAAAGATATTCTTATTTGATGCCTTATTTTACAAAGTCTGGAATTTTCTGTTATTGAGCTCTAGGGGAAGTAGTGGATATAGGTAAAATTTGCTTGAGTAGCCTTCCAATTTCCTTAAATATTTCCCTCCCCACTCTTTCTTGGTCCCCAGGTACCTTATACAAATGTTTCATTACTGAAGGACATTTCTCTCATCTCTCTGATGACTTATTTTTCCTAAGGTGTCAGTTCTCCAGAGAAAAACTGTATTTCAGTAAATGCTTCTGAAGACGCAAAGGAATACCAAACCCGAAAGAAAAATAGCTTATGCTTTTGTGGCACTCTAACATTTATAAAGAACTTTGGTCTCAACAGCACTGCAAGGTTGCTGATGAAAAAATCCTCATCCCCTTTTTACAGATGAGAAAACTGAGTTTAAGTAACTTGCCCACCTACCCCACAATTAGTAAATGCCAGAGCTGAAGCTTAAGACTGATTCCAAATGCAGAGTGCTCTTTCCAGGACACTATACTGCTTCTTGGATTGCAAGCACAGGGAAAGGTGAGGAACAATCGTCTCTCACCTGATCACCCTCAAATCACATGGGGGTAGTGGCTACTTGCTTTAACTTCCTAAGGCCAATCCTGGTTGTAAGATGAATAGACAAGCTTCTTTGGTTCCCTTTCTTTTGTTTCTGTAATTTTAACATTCTTTTTTGTGGTGGAAAGCAGTTGTTTCTTGGTATACATTATGTATTGGGGCCTATTTTATTAAGGCTCTAGAAAATCCTTCCTCCATGGCATATTTAGAAAGTGCTATTGGCATTCCGTCCTACCATGTTACCAGTGAATGACATGTCAATGTCTTGATGCCTGATGTTAATTATTCACTCTCTGCCATTTCCAGAGCACAGAGATGACTTTTGTCTATGCTGACACATAGAATATTGCAAACAGCATTACTGGATTCTAGAGATGAAGGTGAGACCTGGGTGGAGGAAAAAAAAATTATATGGTCAGGTAAAAGCTGATTGGACAAATAGACTCGATGGAATCTTGGTGGGAGGTCATGACCCCACCCCCTCCAAACACGAAACATCAATGACTTTGCCTTTCTTAGTATCCCACAAATGTGCACAGTGGAAATATTAAATCTTATCTACTCATATTCATTCAGTGTTTACTATTCAGTGGTCTATATAAAGAAATCACAATAGCTATGAAAACACTTAGAACAATTAAAAGCATTATACAAATGCAAGGGATTAGAACTATCATCACTGTTTTCTTCTATTTATCTCTTCGGTGTTTTTGATGAGGTTCAGAGAGAAAGTCCTGACACAAGTCACTATAATGCCACTATTCTTTTGTGGTTAATGTTCTGCTGACAATTGAACAGGTGGATAAAATAACAGCTTTTTATAATTGAATAAATGGATTAGGATGTGAGCTCATCTTCTGTAGGGTCACTGAAAGCATATTCAGGATAAGTCTAATAGATTGAATGATGGGAATGATGTGTACTTTATCCTATTCCACATGGTCTTGAGTTTTTTTTTCCTGCTAGATTTCTATATTTTGAACATTTTTCATTCTGCATAGGTTGGAGATTATATTTGCTCTGATAATATCTATTAAAATGTTATTCTTATATTTTTATGGATCAGTGCTGTGTCCAGGAGATTGTGGGCAACAGTTTTGTTTATAGTAATGGACTGGTTTCAGTACCATTTATTTATTGCATCTTCAGAGAAATTTTGAGGTCTATATTTATACTATGGAGATTTGTTGCCTCTTAATTTATGAAAGATAGTGAGCTTTTGATATACAATTCTCAGCACAATGTCATTCTTGCTAGATAATTGGTGGATGATAAATTTTTTAAGCTCACATTTCTATTGTTTCCATGCACAATCTGAATTGATCAATAAGTCTGGAATGAACTTTAAATTGTATGGGCAACAAACTGAAAAGGAAGGGGCCCTTTTCTGAGGGGGGAGGTTAGTTACCAGAAGCAAAAAATTCCTTTTATGAGCCATGGGTCACACCTATAAGCTTACTGTAAACTCCAGGTCTGCTTCCTTCTTTTGCCCTTTACTGGATCTTCTTCTCACCCCCAAAGGATATGTTGCTTTTCACTTGGGAGGACTG
>NW_027187419.1:91526880-91554228 GCF_028583685.1 Petaurus breviceps papuanus | reverse complement strand
CTTCCACCAGGCTCATCAACAATGGTGCATTATTAAGTGTGTCAGTAGAACAGGCAAAATAAAATGAAAATAAAATAAATAAATCCTGTGAATTGGGAAAATCCTTTGTTGTGTAATGTGTTTTGTATGTTGACTATGATCATGATAACCACCCCAAAAGCCATAGATGATGACAAGCTATGAACTAGAGTTACATGATGGTTCCAATTCCTTGAGAAAAGTCAGTTAATTTGCATCAGTGCCAATGTTAAGATTAAGGTAAGATAAATTTCTCAGAAAATAGCTGGAAATTCATTATAGGTATTCTGGTCTTAAGTAGAAGGTGAGACTAGACATAACTACTTCTTTGAGATATATCTATGTTCTTGAGTACCCTTTTGACATAATAACAGTTATTGATTTATTATAATTTGCATGAAAATCAATTTATTAAACTTTTACGTACAAGAATGAACATATCTATGCATTGAATTTACATTAAGAATACATTTAGAAAAGAGTAACTGACATTAAACATTGATGCAGGTATAAAAATACCCAAAATATTGACTATGCCAGTTATCTCTGATTTTCTCATTTGATTGCTGACATTTAAATATGAATTTAAACTTGTTAAAACTTTGAGAAATTGAATTGCTATTAAATTTACCTATGAAGACCATAAGCAAAATGTAAAAAGAGAAAAATGACAAAGGACATATAAAAACCACCAGTCCTTCTGGATCTCAGAAACAATATACTTGTTTTTAAGATTACATTTTTCTCAATTAACAGGCATTTCTTTATTTCCTACTCCCCCCCCCCCACCATGCACACTGAAAAAAAGCAAAACAAAACCCCATAAAATATGCATAGTCAAGTAAAGTAAATTTCCACATTGGCCATGTCCCAAAATGTATGTCTTATTCTGCAGATTTAGTTCATCACTTCTCTGGATTTGGGTTAACATTTTTCATCATTGGTTCTATGGGATCATGGTTGATCACTATATCTATTAGAATTCTTAAGTCTTTCAAAGTTGTTTATATTTACAATGTTGTTCTTATATACATTAGTTCTTTGGTTCTTCTCACTTCACTTTGTATCATTTTATACGTTTTCTCAGGTTTCTGTGAAACCACCTCCTTTCTAATAGCACAATGATATCTTGTTGCAAACATATGCCATAAATTGCATAACCCCTACCTAATTGACAATCAACCTTCTAATTTCCCATTTTATGCTACCCCCCCCAAATTTGGCTATCAAAGTCAGTCATTGCAATAATGTAACTATTACTGTGTACATGTTTTCCTGATTCTGCTCACTTCACTCAGCATCACTTCATGTAAGTCCAGGTTTTTCTGAAATCTGCGTGCTTATAATTTCTTATAGCATAATAGTATTCCATTACACTCATGTACCACAATTTGTTCAGCCATCCCCCAATTGGTGGGCATCCCCTCAATTTCCAATTCTTTACCACCACTAAAAGAGCTACTATAAATATTTTAGTATATGTTGGTCCTTTTCCCTTTGTTATCTCTTTGGGATACAGACCTGGTAGTGGTATTACTGGAGCAAAGGGTATGCACAAGTTTATAGCCCTTTAGGCATAGTTCCAAATTGCTCTCCAGAATGGTTGGATCAGTTCACAACTCCACAAACAATGCATCAGTGTTCCAATTTTCCCACGTCTTCTCCAATATTTATTGTTTTCCTCTTCTGTCATATTAGCCAGTCTAATAGGTGTGAAGTAAAACAACAATCAGAATTGTTTTAATTTGCATTTCTCTAATCTAGTGATTTAGAACATTTTTTCACATGATTCTAGATGGCTTTAATTTCATCATCTAAAATCTGCCTCATCATATCCTTTGATCATTTGTCATTTGGGGAATTAAGCAATAATTTAGCTCTCATTTTCATCACCATCTAGCTTTGGTTAGATGTATCTTAAACACTGGGGAAAAGTAGTTGTCTACTCACTTCAACTCCAAGCAATAGAAAAAAAGGTTAGAGTTTAGTCATATATCATTTAGGGTAACATTAAAAGCAACTATTCAGGCCTTTTTTTCTTGCTGTCTTGAGTGTGAGATTTTTGAGAAAATTTTGATTTTAAGATATACTCCTGTTATTTCTAACATATTCTCAAACTTAAATGGAGTCATTCCTGTTGCAAATTTACTTCTGTATGCGATACCACTTCTAGTCTTAATAGATGCTATAGTGCTGACCACATGAAAAAAATTCTTACTATTGTCATTGAAGAATTCACCATTTAAAACAAAGTCATCTTGTAGGTGTTTGACATCAGTCTGAGTAGAATCTGCCTTCCTTTAATCTTCACAAAACATCAAATCTGAGAGTCAGAATTCATTTTGAGATGATTATGATTGGAGATCTGTGCACAAGCATCTAACACACCTAGTTCAGCTGTCACCTATTTTTCAGATGTTTTCCCTTCTAGAATAGGTTTGTTTGATTCATTTGGACACAAGACAGAATTTTGTTAAAGAAATGTCAATATAATAGTCACCAATACTTTTCCCTTACTCCAATTTGCCTAGAATTTGACCCCTCTGCTCTTCAAGTTCTTCCAGAGTAAAGGCATCTTCATTGATGATTGTAGCTCCAATTTAAATTTAATACTCTCATCATTGTCATCAGGAGTTGGGGGTAGGTACTCTAGGTCAGAAGAAGAGTACATTCAGGTAGATTACATGGAAATGATGATTTAGAAGACAATAGGGACTTAAAGTGAACTGCTTCACTAGTATAAGACTTGCATGGCATCACCATATCAGAATCTATGTTGAGCACTGACATTGCTGAGCTGTTTTCCTTGTTGCTGTTGTTTTTTTGACAGTAAGGATTAGGTTGATGTGCAGCTCTTTTCCACTTAGGATTCATCCTTTATAAATCAGAAGAGAAAAAATGACATCCTTTTGCTGAGATGCTTGAATTGGTAAAGGATCAAATATCTTCCAGGCATCTGAAATTCCTTTGGGAATAGGATAATTTACCAATACAGAGAGATCATAAATCACACATTTATTCTGCTGCAACTCTTCTGCTTGCATTTCACCATCAGTGACATGTTCTCTGTCATGGCATACATGTCCTGGTTTCTCCAGTTCAGCCTTCTTGAGTCAACCTGTTGGGTATCCCAAATGTCACATATGGTATATAAATGGCATCAGAGTCTCATTAATCATGCCAAGTGCATTCTGAAGTTCCTTACTAATGATTCCTATTTTGAACATTCTAAATATTTTTTCAACTGCCTCATGCTGGTGAAAAGTGTGTTTTTCTTTCCATATACACATACATATACACATATGAGATATATGTGTGTGTACATATATATGCATATGTACACACATGTATTTCTTTTCAATTATAGGAACAACATTCTGAAACTTTGGACAATATTTTATTTGTTCATTTTCATTCAATCTTTCATGTTCTTCAAAACTACGGTTGAAACCTTGAGGCTTCGATTTTTTTATACCTCTTCTTGGTTTTTTTTTTGCCCTTCTAGGAAAATGATCTTGGTGAAGACTTGGGAATTTTCCATCCTTTGGTAAGATGAGTTAATTACCTCAATTTGTCAAGGAAAAACTTGTTAAAATACTGAACACTTCCTACAACACTAAAAGTGTCTTTTTTTTGTCCCTGGTGCTCTAGATATATTCACTATATAGCTGTATTGAAGCACAATACTGGATGAATGGGACAGTGTTTAAAGGAAGTGTTCTCTGTTTCATCTTTCATCTGTTGTTCATTCTGCAGCTCCTCCATGGTGTCCTTGCACTGCTGTTCAGGCAGCTTCTAGGTTTTGATGTCTTTTGCTACTTGCTCCATGGCTCTATAATCATATTCCTGGTAATAGCCATCAGCCTTGAGAAGAGTATAGGAAAGATGATTTATTATATTGTTCAGAAAAGTTATTATGCTATTTAAATTCAACCTTATGTGATTGAAGGTTGTCCACACCCAGAATGTCATCTACAATAGTAACTCTCTAAGAATGCTGGGGGTTCCTCTAGGTCCTGGATTCACTCATTCCTGTTTTGGGTTACCACACCCAAGTCTTGTGATGATGCACCCAAGCTTATGCTTTGGATTCCCTTGTGTTTTGGTCAAGTTGCTCTCTCAACAAAATTACTTTTCTGTATACATATAGTTCATGTTCAGGTACCTGTCTCTAAAACCTATATAATGCAAATCTTCCAGAGCCTGGATGGGAGGGAGCCACAACTTCTTTCTAGTTTGCCTTCCTTTACTAAATAAACTAATAAATTTATTTCTAAAGAAATTTCTCACTACCAACTTTTTGGAGGCCTTACCCTTATTCCCAAATTCCTCAAACAGTTCTCAGTCATTGAAATCTACTGTTACTGCTGTCTTGGTTTTGGTGCTTTGGAAAAGAGAGGAAAACTATTGTAGCAATTAGATAGAGCTGGAAGGGGCCTTAGAGAGCTTCTTATAAAACCATCATATTTTTCAGATGAAGAAATGGAGGCCCAAAGAAATTAAGTGGCAGAAGATCTGTGTTCAAATGTTAACTTTCTCATGTAATATATATATGACCCCAAAGTTATTTAAATTCTCTGGGTTTCAGTTTCCTTATCTGTAAAATGAAAGACTTACCTGGATGACAATCAATTTTTCTTTGATAAATGATAAATTTTAAAAAGTGACTTCTACAACCTCATACCAATTTTAAGTAGCCAAGCTAGCATTTGAACCCTAGGCTACTGGTTTTGAATCCAAGGCTCTTTCTATACTACATTGTGAAATCATAAATACATTGTGTGCCTGTCTTGCACATATCAGTCTATGAAAATTGGTTTGGATTTTACTCTAACTGGAAAGGTGATATTAAGTAAACACTTTAAAATCTATGAAATTTCACCAGTTTTATGCTGACTTGACTTCAACTCACTGTGGAAAAAGCAGATTTACCGATCTCTGTGAAAAGGTTAAAAAATAAATAGGTGAGGTGAAGGGTACAGTGATTAAACTTGAATAATGTCCAGGTTTTGTTTGTCCATTTAAAAACAACTATTGATTTTGATCAAATATTCTTCCAAACCGTGGTCCTTGGACTTTGTCTTATGAAGAATGCATTACTGATGAGATTGCTGATATTTCTCAAACAAGGCATACTGCATGGGTTACAACTAGGTATTTTAGCTGCAAATGCTTTAGAGAACTGCTAAGAGTTAGGTATAGTCAGTTGAAGAGACTGAGTCTCCATATAAGATAGTGCCAGGCAAGATACACATAAACCTGTCCAGTCTCTGCATATTATAAATGTTGAGTGGGACAACCTAACATTTTTATACCTCTGAAAATTTACATCCTTGAAAAATCTTACTCTAATGCCTCTTTGTGGCATGGAGATCAATTCATACAGTCAGAATATGTCAGATGTGGGACTTCAATCTTGTCATGATTCTAAGATCAGTTCTCTATTCATTGACTCGCTGCCCCTCCCATATCTTTCTCAATATACACTTGACAGAAAGATATTGAGGATACAAGAAATCACTGTGTTTATTGCTTGTTTATTTTAAAAATAGCATATGATTTAGTAGAGCAAATTTGTACCGTAATAGTTCTTCCAACAAAGTGTGTCCTGTATATGCCTTAAAATTATGCTTATTTTATTCCATAAATTAAAAATAAAATAAATAAAACATTTAAAAATAATACAAAATTTCTTAAAAGACAACAAAATGAATAACCTTATTTAGCGATTTTCTGACAACTAATATCAAGCAAGGAATAAAACAGGGAGATACGTCCTTGCCAAGTTTTCACTACAGCCATGGAACAGCTCTAGCAAAGAGTTTTGATATAGATATTCCTTATAGGTGGTGACATGCAACAGACCTTCCTGTGTGCAAATAACATTGGTTGCATTAAATCCTCAAACCTTTTAAAACTTCTTAGATGTAATTTGTGATTACTCAAAAGAATTTGGCCTGATCACATAGGAAAATCTAATGGCTTTGGAATGCCTATTGTTCACTTTATGGTGTGCAGCTAGATAAGGAATCTTTAGATCTTGTCAGCATATATGTGTATGTATACACATGTAAGTGCAAAATGAATACATAGATATATCTATGTAAACACATATATGTGTTTGTATGGATGTCTGTAAGTCTGTCTCTTGGACAGCCATTGCCAATGGAAAAATCTATTAACCCTGGAATTGAACAGAAAGAGAATGGCTTGATTACCTTTAGTAAATCACAGAGCTCTTTTAAAGAAGCCTAAATTTCTCCATGAAAAAGGTCTTTCTTAAAAGAAAAAACCACTAGTATTATTGAATGGCTTTGAGTCATTTAAGCCATATAATCCAGGTGTTCTTAACCTTTTTTTATTTCATGGTCTGCTTTTATATTCCAATGGAGATTATTGAAATTTCAGAATAATGTTTTTAAAAACATAAAATGAAAGTTTTAGTAATATAAAGGAAATCAGTTATACTGAAATATAATTATCAAAATATTGTGAAAAACCAATTTCACAGTCACCAGGTAAAGAACTTCTGCTGTAGTCTCTTTACAGTTAAAAAAATAATTATCACTTAGAAGGCAGTCAGGGAGTACATAATGGATATGAGCAGTTCAAAACACACAGTGCATGAGGAGGAAATGGGGAAATACCAGGACCAGAGAAAAATATCTCTTTGCTAATGAGGTAATTTCAGTACCACGGACAGCACACTGCTTCCTTGTCCTTGAAGTTCTGCTGCTGGAATCTTTGCTCTAGCATACACATCTGTTTTTTTCGGGTTATAGTCTTAGCTTTTGGTTTGGTATCTGTTCTCCCACACTTGTCTTTTCTGCTGCACCCATGATGTAGAAAGACAATTCCTCAGGCTTTTTCCTGTTGGAGTGATACTTTGCTTGGAGGCAAAAGAAGGAAGTACAGTAGAATCAGAGGATTTGAGATTTGGAGGTCACTTTAGAGCTTAAGTGACTATCTAGTCCAACCCATGTCCTAAAGAAATTCCCATGATAATCGTAGAATTTTTGAGTTGCAAGGTACCTCAGAGGACATCAAGTGCATAGGACAATGTTTTGCAAATTTTAAAGGGCTATATAAACATTAGTTATCCATTCTTTTCTAGAATATCTCTGGTGATGGGGAGTAGACTACCTTCCAAAGTATTGTATTCCATTTCTGGACAGTTATGATTGTTGGGAAGATTTTCCTCCTTTTGTGCTGCCAAAATTTTCTTGAATCAGGAATCACTTCTACAATATTTCCAGCAAATAGTCTTCTCAGCCTCTGGTAGAAAGTTCAGTAGGAAAAGTGATCGAGGAATTCCATAGTATTTTTCCTCATTCATAGGTGGTACAACCCACCAGAAAAGACCTGGACTATTTGTTATTCCACTTTATTTTAATCCACTTCATTCCCTAACTGATTATGATAGCTTGATAGGAAAGCTAAGGTAGGTGACAAATACTGGAAATAGAAACTTTTTTTCCCTGAATGGAAAAATAAATATGTATATTATATTTGTGATTTGCTGATTTTATTTTCAGTTTGAGTTTTATGCAGTTTGTATCCTAGGATATGAAAAATGAACACCAAGTCTGACAAGACTCTTTAGAGGAGGGGAAGGGGAAGAATTTTTTTTCTTAGAGGAGCAGAAAAAGCATTTGCCTGAAAGTTAGGAGATCTGGGTTGAATTCTGTCCCAGATATTTTGTGGGGTCGTGACAAAGACATTTAAGGTCTTTGAACTAGAGTATCTTCATTCATAAAAGAGGGAAAAAAAGCATTTGTGCTCCTTCCCTCCCTCCCTGAGTTGTTTTGAAGATAAAATGACATAATGTGTATATAATCATAAAGTTCTGTATAAGCATAGCTACTATCTGTTTTGTGAAGAATTGATCAAAACAAGATGACCATCACAGAGTTGGAAAAAGACATCAGAAGTCATGGAGTTCAATCTGTTACTGAGCAGAAGTTCTATCTACAGTATCTGTAGTGGCAAAGTAAATAGTTGGTCTTAGAGTCAGGAAGACCTGAGTTTAAATCTTACCTCAGACACTTACTAGCTAGGTGACCCTAAGCAAGTAATTCAGCTTCTGTTTGACTCAATTTCCTTATCTATAAGATGGGAATAATAATAGTGCCTATGTTGCAGGGTTTTGTGAGGATTAGAGGGGACATATGAAAGTGTTTTGCAAAGTTTAAAAGGCTATGTACCTGTTAGCAATGTAGTATCTCTGGGAATCTTTGGTGGTAGGGAATGGACTACTTCCCAAAGATTATATTCCATTTTTTGACAGCTATAATTGTTGGGAAGATTTTCCTTTTTATGTGCCTTTCAGCAATCTCCATCCACTGCTCATAGGTCAGACCTCTGATGTCAGGCAGAAAAAATTTAGACTTCTTTCCTTATGATAGTCATTTAAGTAATTGAAGATGTCTACCATGTCCTTTTCTTCACATTTTCCCCAAATATTTATTTCACAAATACTCATATTGACTTTGCTGTTCACCAGAATGACCCTTGTTCATATGAACTCTTATTTAGTTATCTCTCCCAATCCTATACTCTTATTTTATTAGAGTCTGCTTCTCATTTCAGTTTTTTGAGATCCTTTTGCATTATCACTGTCATACACCGTGTATACTATCCCTACTAGCTTTGAGTCACATTAAAAATGTGGTTAGCATGGCATCTATTCCTTCATTTAAGTCAGTAATAAAAATGTTGAGTAGCAAAGGACAAAGGACAGATCCCATTAGAGACCTCTCTCTAGGTTGATCCATTAATTGGTATTCTTAGTTTAAAACCCCTTACTTTAGTTTTTCAAAGATAATAGTCAAACGATCATATCTACTAATAATTATTATACTTATTATTATTATTACCTTGAAATGTAGCTCATTCATACTTGATTACTTAAACTTATTGATGGCATTTAGCTGCTTTCTTGCCATATCCTAATTTATTGTTCTAAGAGGCAAATTTCTAGTGCACTGAAGAGAGCACTGGACTTCAAGTCAGAAAGATGTGAGTTCAAATATGGCCTACTATTCTTACTAATAGTGTGAATCTCAACATATTACTTAACTTCTGTCTACCTCAAGTTTGCCATCTGTAAAATGGAGATAATAATAGCATTTATATCTTGGGATTGTTGGGAGAATCAAATATGATAAAGAAAGCACTTTTCAAACCTCAAAGCACTATATATTATCTATTATATATTATAATTATCTATTATTATTATCTTATATTTCTTGTATCTGTTAAACATTTTTATTTTATTCTCAACTTAGAAATTGTTTTCTTGTCAATGAAAAGGATAGTCAGATAAGAGTCTTTCTTCCTTCTCTCCATGATCTTTTTTCATTATTGCATTTATCCTGAGCAGTATTCCTTCCTTTAAAATTCCTTTTGTTTCAACATCATGTGATGATTAAAACCAAGCACACATTTTGTTCTCCTAAGCATTAATTAGTCTTGGTTCATTTAGTGTTCATAACATAGTTCTTATAGGGTGATTTCATGATTTCGTATTCATCTTTCACTAACTGTTCTTGCTTCCTTCCACTTTCTTTACATTCCATTAAATAATATTTGTTAGTTAATGAGTTTTCTGTGTTCCCATATCAGTTATTCTATTTAGATAACCCATCATTTTCCCTTCTCATTAGAATGTTTATGTTTGTGCTGTTGGTGAAGACATCATAGAAGAGATAAATTTTGATTTATATCTTTTTTTTTGCTTTTTTTTGGAGGGGGGGAAGGCAGAGCAATTGGGATTAAGTGACTTGCCCAAGGTCACACGACTAGTAAGTGTGTCAAGACTGGATTTGAACTCAGGTCCTCCTGACTCCAGGGCCAGTGCTCTATTCACTGTGCCACCTAGCTGCCCCTCAAGTTGTATCTTGAAGGAGATATTTTAAAAACACCAATTTCTTATTTTTTTCCTCAGTAGCTTTTCACAGAGTGATGAAAATAGAAGTATCACCTGTGTTAGCTAAGACTTGAGGGTAAGAGGTGGCTAGGTGGAGCAGTGAATAGAGCACCAGCCCTGGAATCAGGTGGACCTGAGTTCAAATCCGGCCTCAGACACTTAACATAAAACTGGAATGTGACCTTGGGCAAGTCACTTAACTCCAATTTCCCCTCCAAAAAGCAAAAAAAAAAGAGTTGAGGGTAATAGCATAATGACTAATCATGATTCCAAATTATGTAGTTGAGAAAATGTGACAAAGTTGACATTAAGATTAAGTAAGCTTTCATCAAAGTTCAAAAGAAATTTTTGTGATAAAAAAACTCATCTTTGGACTCCTACTTATGACTTCCCTCAGTGTCCTAATTGTCATCTTTCATGAGTTTTAATTACATTGCATAGATTTAGCAATTTTTACTCTTTTAATAGGTAGATGTCAGGTTGTCATAAACTCTCTCTTTTAGGAAGTTGCAGCATGTTATAGTGCTCACAAACTGAACCTTCTGATGCACTGAGGTAACCTTGCCAGGAGCCTCAACCTCCCAGTCAGTGTGGGGACATAATGAATAATTAATTTCCCCACTCTTGCCCTCAAAGAGGCTGGACTTCATAAGGAGGATTGATAGAAATTGTTAAGAGAGGAATGAAAAGATTGTCAGTGCCATCCTGAGTTAGATTCTTATCTAAGAATTATTCCCAAATGGTAGTGAACTACCTCGGTAAGTATTGGGCTCCTTCTCATTGGAGGTGTTCATGAATAGTGTTTTTTGTCTTTAGATAATTTTTACTAATTTGTGTGTTTACTTTTAGTTTACAAGGTTCAATTCCACAATTCCTTGAGTTTCACATTTTGTCCCCCACCCTCCCCTCCCCCCCATGGCAGCATATAGTCAAGTATAGGATCTGTAAATACTTGCACATTAGACATTAGTCAGGTTATAAAGACGGATTGTATCAGATGGAATGAAAAATGGTAAAGAGGGCATAAAACCAAACAAGAAAAGGAAAAAGATCAAGTAGTTTGCTTCAATCTGTATATAAACTTAGTTCTTTCTAGTTCTTTCTCTGGATATAGACATTTCTCTCCATTATGAGTCTTTTGGGTTTGACTTATATCACTGCATTGCTGAGAAGAGTCCAGTCTATCAAAGTTGGTCATCAAACATACGTTGTGTCTGTAATTGTGTACAAATTTCTCCTGGTTCTACTCTTGTCACTCAATGTCAGTTTGTATAAGCCTCTCCAGGTAAATATGAAGTCCATCTGCTCCTTGTTTCTTATAGCACAATAGTATTCCATAACATGCATATACCATAACTTGTTCAGCCATTTACCCAATTGACGGGAACCCCCTTAATTTCCAGTTCTTTGCTACCACAAAAACAGATGCTATAAATATTTTTATACATATGGGTCTATCTCCCACTTCTATGATTTCTTTGGGATATAACCCTAGGAGTAGTATAGCTGGGTGAAAGGTAATGAAATTGTTTATAGCCCTTTGGGCATAATTCCAGATTGCTCCCCAGAAAGGCTGGATCAATTCACAACTCCATCAGCAATGCATTAGTGTTCCAATTTGCCCACATCCTCTCCAGCATTTGTCATTTTCCTTTTTTGTCATCTTAGCCAATCTGACTGGTGAGATGTGGTACCTCAGAGTTGTTTTGATTTGCATTTCTCTAATCAATTGTGATTTAGAGCATTTCTTCATGTACTTATAGATATCTTTAATTTCTTTCTCTGAAAACTGCCTGTTCATATCCTTTGACCATTTATCAATTTGGGAATGACTTGTATTCTTATAGATTTGACTCAATTCTCTGTATATTTTAGAAATGAGTCCTTTATCATAGACATAGATTGTAAAAATTCTTTCCCAATTTCCCACCTCTCTCTTAATCTTGGTTACATTGGCTTTGTTTGTACAGAAGTTTTTCAATTTAATGTAATCAAAATTATTCATTTTGCATTTTATAATGCTCTCTAATTCTTGTTTAATCATAAAGTCTTTCCCTCTCCACAAATCTGACAGGTAAACTATTCCTTGTTTTCTGAGGCTGCTTACAGTATCAACCTTTATACCTAGATCATGCACCCATTTAGACTTGATTTTGGTATATGGTGTTAAATAATGGTCTATGCCCAGTTTCTGCCATACTATATTCCAGTTTTCCCAGAAGTTTTTGTCAAATAGTGAGTTCTTATCCCCAAAACTGGGGTCTTGGGATTTATCAAACAATAGATTACTATAGCTGTTGACTTCTGAATCTTGTGTGCCTAATCTATTCCATTGATCCACTACTCTATTCCTCAGCCAGTACTAAGCAGTTTTGATGACTGCTGCTTTATAATACAAATTGAAATTTGGTATAGCTAGCCCACCTTCCCTAGCATTTCTTTTCATCAATTCCCTTGATATTCTAGACCGTTTATTGTTCCAAATGAATTTTGTTACTATTTTTTCTAGCTCTATAAAGTATTTTTTTTTTTGTAAATTGATTGGTATGGCACTAAATACATAATTTAATTTAGGTAAAATTGTCATTTTATTATATTAGCTCGACCCAGCCATGAGCAATTGATATTTTTCCAGTTAGTTAGATCTGACTTTATTTGTGTGAAAAGTGTTTTGTAGTTGTGGTCATATAGGTCCTGGGTTTTTTTGGCAGGTAGTTCATGAATAGTGTTGAGCAGAGGTGACAGACACTGTTATACTATGGTCCAGAACACTCCCAAGTATTGTCTGAACCAGATTAAAATGTAATTGGGAAATATTTAGTAAAACAGATAAAAATACAATAGAACATAGAAAATGCTAATATGTAGCTTTCTGAGTAACCATTTGGCTGTCAGGGATCCTTATGTAAAGTTTAGTCCCCCCGCCTCCCCGCCCCATTTCTATTTGCATTTGACACCACTAATCTATAGAATCATTTATTCTATTTCTTGTAATGGGAATTCTTTTGGTTAAGAGCTGGAGTAATGGCTACTGAGGTTCTTTCTGACTTTAAAATCCTATGATTCTTCGGGATTTTCAGAGGACTTAAGCCTCTGGAGCCATCAAAGCAAGAAGCTTTGACAAATATTAAATATGTTTGAGAGAAGGAAAATAGAGTTTCATTCTTCCAGGGCCTCACCATAGAAAAAGATTCCACACTAAGAGTTTGCCAAGGATAACACTGAAGGTGGAGTAAGGAAGGGCAAACGCCATTAAAAATGGAAAAGAAAAGGTTTTGATGGATGGTGAAGGTCCATTTCGCAAGTTAAGAAAAATGTGCCATTGCCCTGTTTTACCTGAGTAGAGCACAGGGAAATAGCACATAAGTGATGCATGGCATTTAATGAGTCAGGACTGAAAATTTTAATTAGCTTGTAGGCTTTTTATTATTATTATTTTTTGTTCATTATAGTTTCTCCTCGGTCTCTGTGGATGTTCTGCATTTTCATCATCAAATGACTGGCTGGCTATTTTTGTCAAACAAGAAGCCTGAAACGATCAAGTCTGAGTGCTGAGACTGTCTGCCCATTCTGTCAACAGGATGAAAGTGAGTCTCAGGCCTTTTTAATTACAAGGATAACATGTTCGCTCATCTAATAATGAAGATGGTTAGCAATTTTAAATTTTAATAATCAATTACTGAAAGTAATTCTCCATTAAACCACAAGAGAGCCATTAAATCTCAAAAGATGGAACATGCTGTATGTAACACTAGCAAAATTTCTATTTTTAAATATCATTAGGGAATATCTGATTGTTTCATTCCTCTGCATTTCTTTTACCTTTTTCCTCATGCAGACCATCTCATTTTCAGCAGGAAGACAGCACATGATCTTATAAATAATAAAAGAAAACCCTTGCAAGACTTGATCCAGGGGTGTGAAATATGTGCTAAGAATGTAATTTATTTCAGTCTGGCATATTTTGACTGAATAATAAGGAAGGTGACTAATTAATATTATACTATGCTGTGGGCAAGGCAGAGCAGTGGGCTAATCCACTCTCCTTTCACCTCTGGAGACCTGCATTCAAACATTATAGATGTCACTTCTGCTGAACCAGGTTTTGGTGCGGTGTGGGTTTCCAGTGCCTTCCTGGTAGTACAGATCTGGCTCAGGTTTTAAAGCCATGCTCTATATTAATCTATGTGGCAGGTTCTGCTAGAAGAGTAGGGGGAGGGACAAGGTATTGCGCACAAGAATTGGGGCAGTTTGACAGAGTTTTGTAAGGCAGAGATAGCATTTCACAGATTTCGGCTATTCCTTGCCCTGGTCCTACTGAGCTATCTCACTTTCATCCATTTTCAATATTAGCCAAGAGGTGAAATGAAAAAGGAAAAGAAATGGGAGGAGGGGCATGGTAGTGGAATGAGAGCCCCCAAATAATGGAACACCTGGGATCAAAATTATGTAGGTGCCAGTACAAAGCAACGGATTCCACTTCCATAGTGTCTAAAGCTCAAAGAATCAAGGGGCACTGGGCTTCATTCCTAAGACAGTCTGAATGCCTTTCAGACCATAGGAATGCTGCTTTGATTCTAGCCAGCAGCACAGTGCAGTACACCAACTGCCATCTTGTCTGTGGGTGGCACTCTCTCAAATACCGTGAACAACATTCGTTGTAAAGGAGGTTTCTGTCATCTCTGATGTTTTTTTTCCTGATGGAGAACTTGTCTGTGCTTCTGAACTCCACTGACCTTTTCAGTGGGCAGCACCGTGCCATCCCTAAGAATAGGTGGCACAGATGCTATGACAAGCCGCGGGTTAAAGGAAAGGAGATTCTCGCTAGACTTCTAATTAAAAGACAATTCATTCAGGGCAAATGCATAATTTCTGTATATCCCAGGCCCCTTGTGACTCCTCTCCCACCCCCTGCATTTTGGCTATATTGCTGATCATTAGCACATCTACTAGAATGAGGCAAGTCAGGGGAAAAAGAAGGAAATTAATCTCTTATTGGCCCATCTGAGAAATGGTTTAGTGAATAAGGAGAGATATTGTTGGCTAAAAATATTTCATTACTCCAGTGAATTCCTGATTAACACCAATGTTAGTATTCTCTCCAAAGAACACATATTGCAACCCATCCATACATGCCTGCTCATCTTGTGGAAACCTCACACATTCCTTTCAATAAATTCACCAAAGGACATCTGTCTGATCTGCTGGAGCCTTCCTTGTATTATCTTTATATTGTGCAGTTATTATGTAGCATGATATGTGGCCTGTCCATCCATTTTTCCTGCTTTCACACCATAGCTAGCCCAAATAACCATTTTGGTCATATATTTCTCTAATGATATCCCTTAAATGACCCTTCCATGTGAATTGCAATGAAAACCTTCCATATATATGTTGTTTCCTCTATTACAATGTGAACTCATTGAGAACAGGGACTATCTTACTTTTCTATTTGTATCCCCAGTCTTACACCTAATAAGCAATGAATAAATACTTTTTATTCATTCATTGATTTACCCATTCATTCCTTATCCCACTTTATTTCTAATCTTTTGCAGCCTGTTCATGTGTACCATGCACTTTTCTGTTTCCCTTTGTGCTATTCTCAGCTTTATTTTTTTTTAATTCTCTGAGATTGCAGTTCCATGATGTGAAGTCATACCATGTCATAAAGAATAGTATTGGTGGACCTTTATTTTAGAGAGAGTTTAAAGGATAGTAATCAGTTTGGAAATTATCTGTGGACTTCAACTGGTCTTCTTGCTTTTCTCTTCCATTGGCACAGATGAGTGAGACTTGCAGGTAAAGATGGGAGACGTTATTTGCTGTAACCTTCAAATGAGTCAGAAAGTAGCCAATGAGATGGTTTCAAAATTGTAAAAATCATTTTGACAACAAACTTTTGGGGATTCCAGTAGAATTTTCATGAGATATTTTAGTCCTTTTTAGTGTTTTAGTGCATTCATCTTAACTTTTACCCCTTCCCTTCCCATGTCAATAAATTTAAATGATCAGGAAATCAAGGAATACATATTATTTATTTAAAATCCATATTTAAATGGACATAATTTTCAATCACGTCTTGCAATTCCTAATAGCTGTTCATTTTGTTAAAAGAGTGTTTTTCCTGTATTTGAAGTGTTGGAACAATGTATGAAGAAAATAATCTCCCTACTGTAAACCTTTCTTTAATCAATCCTCTACCCAGCTGACAAAGTGATTTTCCTAAAGTGTAGATCTGTCCATATCACCCCCTATTCAGCAAATATTATTGACTCCCTCTTACCTCTGAGATCAATTACAAACTCTTTTATTTGGTATTTAAATCAATGTCTTTACCACTGTATTCTTCATATAATCTAGCCATGTTGGCTTGCTTGCTTTTCCATACGTACTACCATCTACTTCTGGTCTCTATACTTTTCTGCTGACTGGAATGAACTCTCTTCTTATTTCTACCCCTCACAATCCTTGGTTTCCTTCAAAATTTACCTCAAGCACCACCTTCAATACCAACATTCCTCCCCCTCCCACTTCCATTTCTGAAACCCTAATCAAATCAACACTGCCATTGCTACTGTCATGATGTGTTAATCTGCTTCCTCATGGTTTTCTCACTATTGTTGCAACTTTCGAAACCAAAATGCTACTCCCTGGCCACCACTGCCTAATATGTGCTGTTTCCCCCTATCATTATATGAACTCCTTGTAGATTCAGAGAACTTATGTTTAGAGAAATGCCTCTAACACTGAGAGTTTAAGTGACTTGCTCAGGGTCACATAACCAGTTTGTGTCAGAGGTTCTGGTCTTTAACAGGTATCTTCCTGGTTCTGAGGCCAACTGTTTATCTACTTGATTATACTGATGCTCTTTAAACATATTAAACATTGAATATCTTTTTCCATTCATTAATTCATTTATCCATCATTCATTCATTCATCCACCAAGACTACCATTCTTTAAAAAAATTTTTTTGTTTATCTTGAACTTAAATATACAAAGACAAAAATTTCCATGTACACAGTACACACATGAAAGAAAATTCAGAGGGGCAGCCAGGTAGCACAGTGAGTAAGAGCACTGGCCCCAGAGTCGGGATAACCTGGGATTGAATCTGGGCTCAGACACTTAGCACCCACCCAGAAACACCTGGCCATGTAACCTTGAGCAAGTTACTTAACCCCAATTGCTTAAAAAAATTCAGTATAAAATAATGAATTTATATTTCACACTCTTTACTTAAAAACAATAGCAACTAAGTAACAAATACTACATATCATTTTCAAAACTACTCTGCTTTTCTGTGCTTCCTCTAAGTTTTCTTTTTCTTTTCTTTTCAAAAATCCTTTTATTATTTTTTAAACAATTGGTCCAAGGGATATGGGCCCAGGGAAGAGAGGGGAGGAAGAGGGAGGCCCCAGTCCCACAATCCCTCCCCATTCATCCCCTTCTTTCCCATTTATATATTTACATCTATGTACAGACTCCAGGGCAGTGGGGGTTAGAGGGGTAGCTCCATCAGTAGGGTAGGGGCAACCCAGGATTCTTGTCCCCATGGAGGCCTTACTCTTCTGCCCACCTGGGTGGACCCTCATGAGAGGGTGACCCTGACCACTCCTGGACTTTGGCATACAGTGCAGGACAGCTGGTGGAGAGGCCTGAGGGTGGGTACATGTGGAATCAAACTAACGGTGAGAAACAGACTTGGGGATCATTGAGGGTAGGCCAGTTTCCAAACTGCTGATAGAGGTCAAAGAACTGGGTACAGAACACACCAACACCAGTATATACAGTTTCTAAGTTTTCTTCTGTTTTCTGCTGTGCACCTTTATTTTTTTCCCTTGCTTCCTACTCCATCCTAGACAAGGCTACCATTAGACACAAATATGTATAAGTATGTTTGTGTATATATGTATATATACTACATGTATATATACTATACATACTTCTATTTATCAGTTATTTCTCTGGATGTGGATAGCATCTTCCTTTATAAGTCCTTTGTAGTTAATTTTGGTATTCATAATACTAAAAATGACTTAGTTTGCCAAAGTTGTTCTTTGAACAATATTCCTGTTCATGTGTACAAAATTCTCTTGGTTCTGTTCATTTCACTCTTCATTATTTCATGCAAGTCTTTCCATATTTTTCTAACGATCATAAACAAACACTACAATTCTTTCTGGAAAAGGCAGTAAACAAGTTTGCTTTCTATGCCTTCACTTGCCATCCCTATGACTTCTCAAACAAAAAGATCCTTCTCTGACCACCTTTTTAGGTACTGTCTTCTTTATTAGAATGAAAGCTCCTTGAAGGCAGAGATTTCCTTGATTTTGTATTTGTATCACCAGTGCTTAGCATAGTGCTTGAACAAGTGGCTTTTTGGTTGATCGATTCATTCTTCCATTCATCTCTTCTTTGGGAGCATCACTCCCGACAGCATTACACACAGATGAGGGGAAAGGCAATGCCAAGTTTCCCTCTGCTTCCCCTAGTGGATTTGCCTCTTTCTCAGGAGGCAGGAAAAGTCATCCTTGGCATTAATGAAGGAGGATTTATGCCATAGGGAAGACTGTAAAAAATCAGGAGAGAACACCTAGAGCCAATATTTGATTGCTTGGTGAGAAGACTAGAAAACAAAGGAAGAGGTCTAGTCAGGGACCTAAACAAATGTTTAGGGGAGGACCAAAAGAGGTGGCTATTTAGCTTTCCAGAAGACACCTGAATGGAAAAAATATGGATTTATTTGCTATCGTTGAATATTTAGTCCAACTCTCTCATTTAACAGTTGAAAAAATTGAGGTCATAAAGATCCTTACTGGAAGAGCAAAGACCTTGGTTCCTTACTTTTAATCAAGTGTTCCCCCTCCCCCAATCCCAAACACACTGTGGAGAGCTATATCTCCAAACTGGAGTGGGAGAAATGCTTTGTAGCTAATGTTCTTACCATGTCATCTTACTAAATGCCTTTCTTTTGAACTAATTATTCATACTATGGTGGGTGAAATTGGAAATAACTGAGGAAACAAAAGTTCAAGCTTCCAGCATATTAATTTATTAAGCAATGCATGTCAATTGCATAACAAATCAGGACCAGACCTCCTCAGCTTGTGACTGGACCTCAAATACAGGGGGAGACAGATTTTTATGCATTGAAAGAAAACAATTAGCAGGATATAAACCAGGGTACAATGTCAAGTAATCTAGTTTTTAATTGGAGGAAAGATTAGGGGCTTTCCAAGCTGGGTGGTGTAGAACCAACAGGTACAATTCCCTAAAATCTGAAAAGAGATGTCTCCCTCCTCACCTCCCTCCAAGTAGCTGTATTAAAAAAAAATCCAAGACAGCAGTAACTGACTGATCAATATAGGGCCAGTTTCATATAAGACATATGGGTTGCTGGAGATGCATAATTATAAGTAAATTCCTTGTATCAGTCCTTGGATCTGACTGGATTTTTGGTCAGCATAACATATGTACTTAGTTAAAAATCTGTAAGTAGGGGCGGCTAGGTGGCACAGTGAGTAAAGCGCCAGCCCTGAAGTCAGGAGGACCCAAGTTCGTTTCTGTTTCTGGCCTCAGACACTTAACACATAAAAAAACCACTAGCTGTGTAACCTTGGGCAAGTTACTTAACCCCAGTTGCCCTCCAAAAGGCAAAAAAAAAAATCTGTAAGTAACAGGTAAAGGTTGTCCGGCTTCCCAGCCACACAGGGCTAGGTTCAAACAATACAATAAAATTTTCTCACAATTCTCACAAATGAACAAAGTTTTCTTAGAAGACAGAGAGTAGACTAGATACCACAATTCCCTCAATACTTGATGACAGAGGATTCAGCTTAGTCCTGTTCTTCCTTTGCCAAGTGTGTTGTGATGATTTCCCCAGGCATCAAGCTAGTCATGGCCTTAGAATGATGTAGGGAGAAGAGGCCTTGGAGATTGTCTCGTCCAACCCTCTATATCTCTAGCCACTTTAATTTGTTGGTACTAGTGGAAGGTAGCAATGGTCCTGAGATTCTGGAGTGAGAGAACTGGCCTTATTCAAAATGAGTTATCAATATAATCAAATGACCGATTGATTAACTGGAAAATTCTAGTTACAAAATCAATGGCAATAGTTTTTTTTCAACAAATATTTCTTGGTTATCTATGATGAACAAAGTACTCTGTTGGACATCATAGAGGTATAAAGTTGTATAAGAGATGCTTTCCATTTTTTTTTTTGGAGTTGGGAAGGCAAGGCAATCGGGGTTAAGTGACTTGCCCAAGGTCACACAGCTAGTAAGTGTCAAGTGTCTGAAGTCACATTTGAACTCAGGTCCTCCTGACTCCAGGAATGGTGCTCTATTCACTGCACCACCTAGCTGTCCCAAGAGATGCTTTCCTATCCACCTACATGAGGTACAGTGTAGGAAGACAATAAGACATGTGAGCATTGTTTGACCTATACCAGAGATGGCAACCATGTAGTCCTTAGCCAGCATTGCAGCCAGCAACACTCCTACGTGCATTCTGAACTATATTAAAATGTAATTAGAAAATATTTAACAAGATAAGTAAAAATATAGTGGATACTATACAAGAACTAGTTTTTTTTCCTTGCTTTTTGGAGGGCAATTGGGGTTAAGTGACTTGCCCAAGGTCACACGGCTAGTTTTTGTGTTAAGTGTCTGAGGCCAGATTTGAACTCAGGTCCTCCTGAGTCCAGGGCCGGTGCTCTATTCAATGAGCAACCTAGCTGCCCCCAAGAACTAGTTTTCTAAGTCAGTATGTGGTCCTCTTGGGATCCTTGCATATGGTTTAGCGTCCTTCATTTTCATTAGAGTTTGACACTACTACCCTACACTGTTCTATGGCTATGACTTTCCTGATGCCAACTCTCAGGGCATTTCAGGAAGAATATGTAGGAAGAGCAGAGCCCACCGTCCATTCTGAAATGACAATGACAAGCTTTCACAATGCCATGCACTTTTGGGTGCTGCTTATAGTGTTCTTATGTGGATAAACATTCATGGCTGCTATATATGGGCTTCTATTTATGTGCTCATAGTCATTCTCCAATTGGTAAACAGTCAAAAACTGGCAGTTTTGAGAAGAAATCAAAACTATTATTAGTCATATGAGAAATGCAAATTAAATCAACCCTGAGGTTCCACCTCACACCTATCAGGTTGGCTAACATGACAGAAAAATAAAATGAGATGTGATGGAGGGAAAATGAAAAAAAAAAATAGGCACACAAATGCATTACTGGTAGAGTTGTGAATTGGCCCAACCATTCTGGAGAATAATTTGGAACTCTACCCAAAGGACTATAAAACTGTGCATACCTTTTCACTTAGCAATACCACTTCTATATCTGTGTCTCAAAGAGATCAAAGGAAAAAGAAAAGGACCTAAAAGTACAAAAATATTTATGTAGCTGTTCTTTTTGTGGTAGCAAAGAATTAGTAGTTAAGGGTTTTCCCATCAGTTGGGGAATAGCTGAACACGTTTTAGTATATGATTGTGATGGAAAGCTATTGTGCATAAGAAATGGTGAAGGGAATTGATTCAGAAAAACCTGGGAGGACTTATATGAAATCATAAAAGTGAAATGAAACCAGGAGAACATTGTACACAGTAACAGCAATATTGTTACAGTGATCAACTGTGAATGACAACTATTCTGATTAATTCAATGATCCACAACAATTTTAAAGAACTCATGATGAAAAATGTTATCTACTTACACAGAGAGAGGACTGATGAACTCTGAGTGCAGATTAAAGGATATTTTTTTTTCATTTTCTTTATTTTTCTTGCTTCTTTTGCATCATGGCTAATCTGGAAATATAGTTTTTATGACTTCACATGTATAATAGATATCACATTGCTTGCTTTCTCAATGTATGGGTGAGGAGCTGAAACAAGGAAGAGAATTAAGAACTTAAAATGTTAAAAATGAATATTAAAAATAAACAAAATGAGTAAATAAAATAAAACTCAAACTAAAATTACACAAAAATGCTCTTAGAATTTCTATAGAAAAGAACATTCACTAATTCTCATGATATAACCTGGTGGTTGTGTGGGAATTAGAGCTGTGTCAGTTATCTATGCACACGAATGAATGCTTCATCATGTTTAGCTGTCACTTGATATGACATACAGTAACACAATTCTATAGCTCTTATGCAGTAATTAGGAAGCAAATCACACAACAGAATCCACTATGTCTTGGCTTCACATCAGACTTTCACCACTTCCTCAGCAAAAAGCAAACTTCAAGCTTCTAATAAGAATAGGCATGACTAACCAAGGTAATTTCTTCCTGCATTAATCTTAAACTCTTTAAGAGTCATCGTGGTTTTATATCATTGGCTCTAGATTGAATTGTTGGGATGTACAGAAAGCATTAAAAGTTATACTAGAGAGATTGAATTAGGACAAAGGAGACCAGGGCCATTAGATTCCATAGGCCATAAAGATTCCATGTATGCATTAATGTACACACATATGCATATATGTATATATGTGTGGGTGTGCATTTATACACATATAGCTTCTAGGTTTAAATAGAAAAGGAACTAGAAATAGAAAAGGTAAGTTGATGCTTTTCTCTCCCTCCCTCTCCCCTTTCTTTCTTTTTCTCTGTCTATCCCTCTCTCTGAGTTTCTCTCTCTCTGTCATCCCCTCTTCTCTCTCCCTCTCTCTCTATTCCTTTCTTTCTCTCCCACACTTCTTGCCTTCTTCTCCGCCTTCTCTAATTTACAAAGCAGTGTGGATCTGGTAGGAAGAATACAATATTAAACATTATTTCAACTGGTAAAACTTAGATGAAGGCCATCAGACATGCTTAAAAAACACAATATTTGGATTTGGACTTCTGTTTTAAAATTTCTACAGTAAATTTATAAAGATGTAATTAATACAAAAATATTTATTAATCACCTATTATGGGCTATCTACTGATGTTAAAAAGAATAAAAATTAAACAGTCCTTGCTTTTGAGGAACTTATATTCTAATGGGGAAGAAAATATGTACCTATATTGGTATATAGAAAGCATACAAATAAGGTAATCTTGGGGTAGAAGGTACTAATATCTAGGGGATAAATAGGTTGTGCTTGAACTGAGTCTTAAAGGAGTCCTAAGCTTAGTCTTGTAGACTAGTCTGGTGAATAGTCAGAAAATCTTGGATTCATGTCCTCTTTCTGATGCATAGTATCTGTATGACCATGAATAAAGTCACTTATCTGCTTAATCATCCCAGACAACTCTCTATAAGTTACTAAAGGTCTGCTCATTTTGGTTTATGGAAGGCATTTCAACACTGTGAGTTCCCAACATGTGTGAAATTCTAAGTCTAGAATAAAAAGGCTATAAAATTCCTATGGACTATGTCAAAACAAGATTGGCATTATCCTAAAATTTTGGCATTATCGTGGAATTGTAGAACATAATCTCCATCATCTATCAACTGTGTTCTCTTTTGTAAGTTTTCCCACCTAAGTTTTTGGTTACTCTAACCAAGGCAACCTCCTTACTGCATATGTCTTCCTCATTCCTGTCTCTACAAAGTTCATTCATACTCCACTGATCAAATGTCTCCCTTCTTTTGGAAATCTATGTCTATCACTTCCTTTGACATCTGCCCCTAAACTCCCCTGCTCAAAGTCACAATCCCTGGAAAACACTAATTTACACTTATTTATTTCATCATCCTATTAGCATTTACATTTACAATACATAATATATGATTTTGTGCTTATTTCTATGTCATTTTGACCTTGATGCTCTTAGGTGCTGAATAAAATACTAACCACAAATCAAGGAATACCTGAGTTCAAATCTGGCCCTAGAAATTTATCCACTCAGGGGCAGCTAGGTGGTGCAGTGAATAGACCACCAACCCTGGAGTCAGGAAGATCTGAGTTCAAATCCGACCTCAGACACTTAACACAAAAACTAGCCATGTGACCTTGGGCAACTCACTTAACCCCAATTGCCCTGCCTTCTCCCCCTCCCCCCCCAAAGAAATATATCCACTTAGACCCTGGGCAAATAAATTAACTTCTGATTACCTCTGTTTCCTTATCTGTAAAGTGGGGATCATAATAACACCTATCTCACAGAGTTATTGTGTGGACAAAATGAGATAATATTTGAAAAGCACTTTGCAAACCTTAAAAACTCAATATAAATACTAGCTGTTATAAGCATTGTTGTCATCATCATCACCACCACTACGATCATAATTTTCTAGTTTCATTTTTCTGTATTTCATCTCTCTAATCAGTTAAAAAGAAGACAGAGCCTGTCTTTTACTTCTTTGTATCTCCTCTTCATATTACCTGGTATGTTAGTGCTCCTCACAGAGGAAACACTCAAATGCTTTCACTGAATTGACTGATGAAAGTTGAATAATTAAATGTATCTGACTTGAAAGGAATACTTCATTTAGAGTAACTTGGTCTAAGAATAAAAATAATAACATTTATATACTGCTTTAAGGCTTGAGATAACATTAAAACTTTAAGAATTTTAAAAATAATTATAACACGAATCTGGAAAACAATGAACTAAAAAGTGCCATGTTGGAGCAATGCCATTTAGAGTAATGGCCAGTCTATTCCACAGTTCTATCTGCACCCTGCGATATTTCAGGCAACCAGCACCATCCCCATTTTGCAGATGGAGAAACAGAATGGCTAAGTGACTCAAACAGGTTATAAAACTCAATGAGCAGTACCAGGACAGTAATTGGAATTCCTTTTCCAATTTTCACAGCCGCATTCTGGACATACAATGACTGTAAGACCCTTTCTCCTCACAACAAAGATGCTCCAGAGATTTTTGTTTTCTCAGGGCTTTTTTCTTTTGGTTCAGTGTCTTGCATGGTGGTACTTTTATTTCTTTTCATTAGCCAAATGGTTTAATTCACTCAAGAATAATTCTTGACTGCTGAATTTTAGGAAATGACTGGTGCTAAACTGACTTAATTATTTTCAGATCATCTTGCTTTAATTTTTCCACCTATTTGTTAACAGACACTTTTCAACAAGCACACTCTCTTACAAAACATATACTCATAAAAGTTTATCAATTGTTATAAAAATGAGAGTTGTACCCGTTAACTCTGATGATAGGTAGAGTGCTTTGTTGGTCAGTTGTGTCTGACTTTTTGTTACCCTGTGGACCATGCTATTCATGGGGTTTTCTTCATAAAGATCCTGGGGAGGTTTGTCATTTCCTTCTCTAGTGGCTCAAGGCAAAGAAAGTTAAGTGACTTTCTCAGGGTCACATCGCTATTAAATGTCTGAAGCTGGATTTTTACTCAGGTCTTTCTGACTTGAGGCCCAGTGCTCTATTCACTGAGTCATCCAGCTGTCTCAAATAGGGCACTAACTTTGACCATTATATTTGACCAGACTTTTGTTACCTCTCCATCTTCACTTTATTTATACCATATAATTCTTCTGGCTCTGATTTCATCACTCTGCATCATTACATAAAATCATTCTGTGAAATTTGGAGTTCTTCATATTCATACAGTCATTGATTGAGTTATAGACTTGGAGCTGGAGAGACCTCAGAGGTCATCTGGCCCCATCGTTCATTATGAAGATGGGGAAATTCAGATTAAGAAAGGTTTTGTTGAAAGGTGTTTTGTCAACTATCACACCACTAGTAATTGGAAGAGAGAGACTTTAAACCAAGATCCTTTCATTCCAAATCAGCACTTTTCCCATTTCACTATGCTGTATTTCCTAACATGAAGTAATATTCCCACACTTTGGCACCATCCTGCTAGTCATCCAGGCTTACAATCTCAGTGTCATTCTTGTCTCCTCATTCTTTCACTTCACCCTTCCAGTCTCTTGCCCAAACCCATCACAATATCTCTGGTCTATGACTCCCTTTTATCCCCTCATCTTGGTGCAGTCCCTCAACTTACTTTAGAGGCAAGTGGGGGTGCAAAGGGTAGAACCTTTAGACCTGGAGTCAGGAAGATCTTGGAAAATCCCTTAACCCTCTGTTTGTAAAATGAGGATAATAGCAACATCTATCTTCCTGGGTTGTTATGAGGCTCAAATGAGATAATATTTGTAAAATACTCAGTACAATGCCAGGCACATATTAGGTATTATATAAATACAAGCTTTCTATCTAGCTATTTCACTCCTGTACTACAGCAATAGACAGCTGGTTCTTCTCCCTGCCTCAAGTATCACCCTACTCTACTCAATTGTCTGCTCAGCTGACAATGTCATCACACTCTCCCCCCTACTCCAATAGTTCCCTATTATCTCTAGGATCAATTATATCACCCTCTATTTCACCTTTTATATTTTTAGATTCTAATTTATTATTATTTTTAAACATTCTTTTCTCTGTAAATTTGAAGTTCCAAATTCTCTCCCTCCTTCCCAGGCCCACCCAAACCTACTGAGAAAGCAAGCAATATGATATCAACTATATATGTAAAATTATGCAAAACATTTCCATAATAGCCATATTGAAAAAAAAGAAAGAAAAATAAAGAGTGAGAAAATTATTGTGACTCCCTTATATTTGAATTGTTTCTTTCTGGTCACTTGTAGTATTTTTTCTTGATCTGATAGTTTGGAAATTTGACTATACTGTTCCTTGGAGTTTTTATTTTGGGATCTCTTTCCTGAGGTGATCAGTGGATTCTTTCAATGTCTATTTTACTGTCTTGTTCCAGGATATCAGGACAGTTTTTCTTCATATTGTCCATCTCCTCTTTTTGATTACAGCTTTTAGGTAGTCCAGTGATTTTGATATCGTCTCTCTGAAATCTATTTTCCAGGTCACTTGTTTTTCCCATGAAGTATTTTACATTTTCTTCCATTTTTTCAATTTTTGAATATGTTTGATAGATTCAAGATGTCTCGTAGAGTCATTAGCTTCCACTCACCCAATTATAACTTTTAGAATGTTGTTTTCTTCAATTAGCTTTTGTACTTTTCCATTTGACCAGTTTTTCTATTTAAGGAGTTGTTCTCTTTGGTGGATTTTTGTATCTCCTTTTCCATTTTGCTAGTTCTACTTTTTAAGCAGTTTTCCAAGTTGTTAACTCTTTTTTTTCATAATTCTCTTGCATCACTCTCATTTATTTTCCCAATTTTTCTTCTACCTTTCTTATATTACTTTAAGACTCCCCTCTCTTTCTTTAACTCTTCCATGAGTTCCATCTGGACTCGAGACCGCTTCCCATGTTTCTTTGGGGTTTTGTTCATAGGTGTTTTGACATTGTTGTTCTATTCTGAGTTTGTGTCTTGGTCTTCCCTGTCACCATAATAACTTTCTATGTTTAGATTCTTTTTTCATTTGTTCTGTTTTGCTCATCTCTCTCTCTCTCTCTCTCTCTCTCTCCCTCCCTCTCTCTCTCTC
>NW_027187419.1:91516065-91526780 GCF_028583685.1 Petaurus breviceps papuanus | reverse complement strand
TCTCTCTCTCTCTCTCTCTCTCTCTCTCTCTCTCTCTCTCCCTGTCTGTCTTTTAGTCTTTTTCTTTTTTTATAAATTTGATCTCTGCTCCCAGGGTGCAATAGACTCTGTCTTAGGTTTCTTGTCCCAGTGGCTATAGGCCCTGGCTTTTAACCTGGTGCTATGCTGACACTGCCCTGAGGCCCAAGGGGGACCGTCATGTTTGGTACTGTGTTGAGGGGTTGTGGTGGAAGGTTGCTGGTGCTGCTGGAGGCAATAGGGGTCTGGTAGCTTACCTGGTGCTGAGCTGGGATCTTAGAGGTGGTGTCTGGTGTGTGCTCTGGCTCTGTGGTTCTCTATTTCCCTGGCCTATACTGAAGCAGGTGGAGATTTCAGCACTGGAGGGTACCCTGTTTGCCCTGGGCTATGCACTGAAGCAGCTCAAGTTCTGACTGCTGGAGAGTGTCTGTTTGACTGGGGCTACACTGACACATGGGGTAGTTCTCAGAGCTAGAATCTGCTGGTTCCTCTGGCTATGCTAAGGCATGTGGGTGTCCTGATGTTGCCTGCTCCACCACACTGTGGCTCAGGATCTACCACTGGTTTGCTGAGGTGGAGATTGCTACTGGTTTGCTGGAATACTTCCTATCCTGGAATGCACTCCCCTATTCCCCAAGTGAGATGGACCTTTCTTCTCAATCCTTCAAGTCTCCCAGGTGAAAAGATTGCTCCTTCCCATCTTTCTGCTGGCTCTACTATTTCAGGATTTGTTCTAGGGTTCCATTTTATGGTTATTTGGAGGTGAATATGGGAAAGTTACAGCAATTTACTGCTTACTCCATCATCTTGGCTTTTGGGAGCATAATGTCCAATTCTTTGCCACCACAAAAAAAGATTTGATTATATATGTGTGTACATATGTATGTTATGTACATATATATTGTAGGCATGTATGTATACACACATACATACATACATACACACATACAATAGATTTTTTTCACTTGTCTTTGATTTCTTTGGATACAGGCCTATTAGTGGTATTGTTGGATCAAAGGTTATGCACAGTTTTATAGCCCTTTGGGCATAGTTCCAAATCATTCTTCAGAATGGTTGAATCAGTTCACAACTCCACCATCAATGCATTAATGTCCAAATTTTTCCCACCCGTCCAATGTTCAACATTTTCCTTTACTGCCATATTAACCAACCAATTCTAATCATTAAAGAATTATTTTCTCCATTGAAGTTTTCTACCTCTTTTTCCTTTTGGTCATTTCTGCTTTTTAAGGGTTTCTTTTCTTTAGTAAATCTTTGTGTTTTTTTTTTTTTTTACCATATGGTCAATTCTGTTTTTTAAGATTTTATTTTCTTCAATATTTTTGCGTCTTTTTTGCCAAGCTGTTAATTCTCTTTTAACAATTTTCTTGGCTCACTATAATTTCTTTTTCCCAACTATTCCTTCACCAATCTTATCTCTTTCTTCAACTCTGAGGAATTTTTATTGGGTTTTGACCCAATAAATATTTTTGAGACTTTTTTTTTTGGTATCTGTTTTTACATTTTTGTCTTCATCTGAATTTATGTATTGGTCTTCCCTGCCACTGTAGTACTTTTTATGGTTAAATTCTTTTATGTTTTTGTTTCATTTTTTCCAGGCTATTTTTTTTTTTACTTTTAACTTTATGTTAAAGTTGGGCTTTCTCATCTGGACATTGGTTTTCACATGCTTTCTCTTAACTTTAGGTTATCTCATGCTACTATTTTCAGAGCTACTACTGGGGGTCTACAAATTTTTGGTGCTTCCAAAGTGATATCATCTTAGGAAAGGTGTGGTCATTGCTCTCCTGATTTTCACTCTGGTTTTTATCCAGGAAGGCCCCCTTGTCCCTTGCAATTGCAAGTGCTATCACTCCTTGTTGCTTTGGTCTGTTTGGTTTTTTAAAAAATCCTGTACAATGCCTTCCTATATTTCTAGGCTCTTTAATTTATTCTACCTATTCTGTACTTTTTATTCTTCCTCAAACAGGACACTTCATCTCCTGACTCTGGGTCTTGTCATTCTTAGAATTCCTTGGCCCCTCATCTCTCCCTTTGCCTTCTCTGGCTTCCTTTAAGACCTACTTCAAATCCTACCTCCTGACAGAGGTTTTTTCATTCATTGCTAGTACCTTCCCTCTGAGATTACTGCTTATTTACACTGCATATATCATTTGCACACATATATATCATTGCATATAGATCTGTCTTCCACTTTAGAATGGGAGTTCTTTGAGGCCAAGGGTTGTGTTTTTTCTTTTTTTTTTTTTTTGTATCTCCAGCATTTAGCATAGTGCCTGGTATATAGTAAGTCCTTAATATTGTTGTTGACTGATGGTTTTATGACCCACTTTATATCTATCATCAGGAGACCTTAAATTTCTCTTTTTGGTGGCATCTATCAAAATATTTTATATAATCTTTTTATATGTATGGTAAATGCTGACTTAAAACTGATTTATTCTCTATAATGTCCTAGTTTTCTTTTATAATTAATAAACTAAAACATAGTATTCTCTATACCTTTTAGTCAACTGTTAAGGTGTAGCCTGTTGTAGCAAATTGCCTTCAAAACCCTTCTGATTCCCTTCTCATGCTTTCCTCAAGTATGTCTTTGCTATATGTATAGAATATTTTCATACAATTATTATGGAGATGAGAAAGTAGATATATGAGTCAATAGCTGCTGAAATTATCTTGGTCTTTTTTGGTACTAATAATATAACATGATCATAAAATCATGGTTTAGAGCTCAAAGGCACATGAGAGGGCATCTAGTCCAATTTCTTTATTTTACAGAGGAGGAAACTAAAGCCCAAGGAAGTTAAGTGACTTGCTCAAGTCCACACAGGAAATAAACATCAAAATTGTGGTGCTATCTTTTTGGGAGGATGAAAAATGACATCTGCATTTTTTCCATTAAAAAATCTTTCCTTTTCTGAGATATTTTGAAAATTGATCATACAGGACTTTCTAAATTGTATTGCTGGGCTTCTTCTGTGTGTACTTATTCTGGTCCAGCCACTACTCCTGATTTGATCTTAAATACCATTTTAATTTCATCTTTCCACCCTCATAGTGGATGATGCAGTAATAAGTAAGGAGAAAAAGGTGGGCATAGAATGATGTGTTCCCTAAATATCTGGAAGTGTGAGTTTCAAAGTGTTAAGAAAATGATAGGTAGGATCCCAGATCATAAAAATCTACAGGTGAAGCTGCCCAAATAAGAATGGGAAGCTCTTAATAAAGGAATTTTGAATAAATGAGCAAGAATGGTTACAATGAGGAAGAAAAGAGGAAACTACCTAAAAGACCCTGTGGATACACAAGGAATTTACTGGACCAACTTAGAGTTTTAACAGAAGTATAAAGAAGAGGGAAGCAAGGGAAGGTGATGGAGAATCATTAGTTCTCAAGGCTAACATCAGAAGTACTAAAGAAGAATGCACTTAAAGCCTGAGAAGAATACTAAGGGTGGCAAAATGTTCTTTTAGTTATCTTGTAAGCAAGAGGAAGGTCAAAGAAAGGATAGACCTACAGCTTGGAGAAAATGGACTAATGACAGCAGATGATGGGCATAGGAAAAAAAAATTTCAGTTCTTATTTTGAGCCTGTTTTCTCTCACTGAGAAGGACAGAACAAAATTACTTACCAGAGAATTAGAATCCATGTGGGCAGATAGTAAAGGAGCACCTAACCACATTCCATGTGTTTAATTCAGTATGGTCTGGCTGAAGGATATACCAGTGGACTCAAAGTACTGGTAGCTGTGGTTATTAAATTAACTGTCAAGGCTCTTAGTATAAATGTAAAGAATTTCTGGCTTCTGGGGGAGGAGTGGGAATAGAGAGAGGACTTGAGCTGAATAGAGAGAAGGAAACTGTGTGAGTGACTTGCAGGGGTTTGAACAATTGAAGTAGGTAAGAGTTTGAATGTTAGGAGGAGAAATTGTATAAAATTTGGGAGAAATAAAGAAAGTTTGAAGGAGAAAAATTTCCTGGTCCACACACTGCTCTAAATCCTACAGCTAGGTTGAAAAAGGAGCAAGATCAATGAAAACTCAGGAAGACCTATGAAGTAAGGAAGTATGAACTAGAGCAAAGGGGAAATCCAAATAACTGCTTAGGAAAAGCAGCATCCCAAAGAGGATGATGGCATTTTTGGTTGGGACAATCAGGTAAGGCTTCATGGAGACAACTAAGTTTGGAAGGTAGGTAATTGCTTCAAGAGGCAGTGATGAAGAGTATTTTATTAACATAGGGCTTATATTGTGTGAATGCATGAAGAGGGGGGAAGGCAGGGCTAATGTTAGGGGAATTACAGTCAAAGTAGCCAAATTTGGTTGGAATGGAAAATTTCTGGAGCAATGCCATGTCAGGTGGAAAGGTCTATTGGAACCAGATGGTACAGCACTTTAAATTTCAGGGTCACAAATGTGTATTTTATACTAGAAATCATAGAGAGCCCCAGCAGGTTTTTGAGCAGGGCAGTCACATAGTCAATTGTTCATCAGGAAAATTATTTTGGAAGTCTTGAAAATGGATTAGAGAGAGTAGAAATAAAAGTCAGAAGGGTATATAATAGTTTAAATAGAGTCTGAAAAGAGAAAGGCATGAACCAGGATATTTTGAAGTCATTTTTTGGATATTAAGTAGGAATAGGAAAGTATCAAGAATAACTGTATTTGGGAGAATGAGTGACTGGAAGGGTGTCATCAGAAGAAATTGGGAAGTTAGGAAGACATATTTAGGAAGCAAGATGGGGAGGTTAGTTCTGGACATGATGAGTTTGAGTTACCAATGGGATAGCTAGGTGGAGATGTTTAGCATCTGGCACACAGGTTGAAATGAAGCACTGGAACTGAGTAGAGATTTGTATTATATGCATATATACATACCCATAACCTATATATGTGTGTACATATGCATAATGTAGACATATCTGGAGTCAGCCTACCTTTCCACTCTTATTGCTCATTACCCCCCTCCACAATTCTGTATTCAAGCTGTACTTCCAGTTCTTCACCCTCCCAAATTCAAGCTGTACAAGCCTACTTGCTTCTGCCTCCTTTACAACATTCCATCTCTTATTTCTATGCTTGTTTAAGAATTATCCACCATATGGGTGTTTCTCTGTGTGTGTATACACACATGTATGTGCATACATATACATATATACTAGAGAGATGAAAATATAGAATACAGAAATCATATATACATCTACATACATACATATGCATGTGTGCATATATTTGAATACAAAAGTATTTGATTGATTATTATGTGTCAAGCACTGTTTTAAACTCTGAGAATACAAAAAGAAGAGAGACACTTCCAGATTTCAAGGAGTTCCTATTCTAATAGAGGGACACAACACTTATGTTCTTTTTGGGAGTCATCACTGGAGCTATTTTAGGACCTTGGGCCTGAGAGCCTTGGGAACAGCAACATCCTCCAGTCCACCAGCTCTGTTTCAAACTATAGCCTTTTTCAGTCATAGCAGGAGTGGGGAACCTGTGGCCTCAAGGCTACATGTGGTCTTCTAGGCTCTTGGGTATAGCCTTTTGGCTGAGTTAAAGTTTTACGAACAAATCCTTTTGTTAAGGGGATTTGTTCTGTGAAGTTTGGATTCAGTCAAAGGGTTGTACTTGAGGCCCTAGAGGGCCATATGTGGCCTTGTGGCTGCAGGCTGCTCACCTCTGAATGATAGACTGTTTCAGTTCTCTTAGCTACTTTTCAGGAGAGCAACTACTGTGGAGACACCTTCATCATCCTAACCATTACCGATATTAATTAACAACTGCCACAGTTACTGAGAACCCACAAAAGAAAATTCTTGCCACCAAATTCTTTGGCACTATCAGGTGTTTCAACATCAGAAATGGATGTGGTTTTATCAAAGCAAATGATATTAAAGTAGACAAATGACCCTCTGCCTAAGAACCAATAGAATTTCCCACCATTCCTATAGCAGAACCCTCCTATAGATGTTGTCTGTTAGAATGTGAGCCCCTTGAGAGTAGGGACTGTCTTATTTTGCTTTCTGAATACCTCGCTATAAGTACAATGTGGGGCACAGTGGATGCTTAAAAAAAATGCTTTCATTCACTCATTTTAGCACTAAGATGATAAATGAATCAACAGACATGGATGAGATCACCAAAGTAGATAATGTACAGAGAAAAGAGAAATGGGTAGAGGAAAGAACAGTTGGGGGGATAATAATAAATCAGTGAAGGAAATTGAGAATGAGTGGGCAGGAGAACCAGAAGAGAGATTAGTTTTATAGAAGCCAAGGAAAAAGAGAGTTTCAAAAGAAGGAGAGGCTGGTCAATAATGTGAAATGCCACAGAAAGGTCAAAGAGAATGAGGACAGAGAAAAAACCATTGAATTAGGCAATTAAGAAGTCATAGGTGATCCTGAAGAGGGCAGTTTCAGTAGAATGGCAGGGTAAGTCAGACTGTAATGGTTTCAAAAGTGAGTGGGTGGTAAGGAATTTACAGCAACAAATATAAACTACTCTTCCTAGAAATTTAATAGAGAATGGAAGGAGATTTGTAGGTTGATAGCTCAAAGGGATAAGTCACTGGAATTTTGCTTTTGTTTTTGTTTTTAGAATAAGGAAGACTTGTCTTTGTAAGTAGACACCCAGGAAGAAGTCATAAAAAGTGATACTGAAGATGAGAGAAGAAGATGATTGATGGAGCAAGGTTCTACAGAGGATCAGAGGGAATAGATCAAGGAAGCATGTGGAGAGTTTATCTATGGCAAAGATTAGTGCTTTTGTAAAATTTGAGAAAAAGAGGAAATGATGTGAGGAGTAAAGATGCTTTGAAGTATTGACGATAGGAAATCAGAAGATCATAAATTCAGAGCTAGAAGGGAGTTTAGAGGTCATCTAATCATTTTAGAGATGAGGAAAATGAGGCTCATAGAGGTTAAGTTATTCACTCAAAAATACACAGGTAGTAAGTGGCAGAGTTGGGTCTGAACTTACTGTTATTCTCCCTTCCTCCTTCCCTTCCTCTCTCCCTCCCTCCCTCCCTTCTTCCTCTCTCCTTCCCTCCCTCTTCCCTCCCTCCTTCCTTCCTTCCTTCCTTCCTTTCTTCCTTCCTTCCTTCCTTCCTTCCTTCCTTCCTTCCTTCCTTCCTTCCTTCCTTCCTTCCTTCCTTCCTTCCTTCCTTCCTTCCCCCCTCCCTCCCTCCCTCCCTCTCTTCCTTCCTCCCTCCCTTCCTTCCTCCCTTCCTCCCTTCCTTCCTTTCTTCCTCCCTCCCTCCCTTCCTTCCTCCCTCCCTTCCTTCCTTCCTTCCTTCCTTCCTTCCTTCCTTCCTTCCTTCCTTCCTTCCTTCCTTCCTTCCTTCCTTCCTTCCTTCTTTCCTTTCTTCCTTTCTTCCCTATATATTAAGTGCCTATTATATGCCAGGCACTGTATTGAGTACTAGGATAAAAAGACAAAAGCAACAGTCCCTGGCCTCAAAGAGCTTACGTTCTAACATGGGAAAAATTACATATGTTTAAATAAATGAAAAAGTATAGACAAAGGAAATTGGAGCTAGCCTTTGAGGTGAATCCTGAAGAAAACTGGGTTGGAGGTGAGGCAGGAGTGCATTCCAGGCACAGAGCATGACTCCTTTGAGACACAGAAACAGGAGAGAGAAAGCTGTGAACAAGGAGAAGCAAACAGGCTGTTTTGTCTGGGATGTAGAACACATGGAGGCAGGTCATGTGCAATCAGAATGGAAAGATAGGCTGGTATCAGATTTTGAAGGACTTGAAATGCCAAATACAGGACTCCAAGTTCAGTTCCCTGGCAGCTATCGATTCCTGAATTTTTCCTTCCTTATGTCAACAACTGTGGGCCTATTTAACCCCCACACCCACTTTAGAAAATGAACTGTGTTGAATTTTGTGACAGCCCTTCCTCTTTAAGCTCTTTAGAGACCTGACTATAGGAAGTTCTTATGCTTAGAAATGAACACCAAGAAGCCTCATTCACTGGGACTGCAGCCATAATCAGTAAGAAGCTATTTAAATATGGCTATGCATCCAATTACTGTACTTATTCATCACGAAGGTTGTTACTGCCATTCCCTTCATCATCTTTTTTACCTTAAGGATGCAGACCATTTATTGCCTATGGAGGCCTCACTTCACCACTTTTAGAGATGTTGGTGAATCCAGAGCAGTCAATGATTGAGAAAGCAAGCGAGGGTTTTAAATCTTTATGCTTCCTGGCTGTTGTTCTTCTGTCATATACTTCTTTTAAAAGGGTTTGGGGTTCTCTTCTCATTACGTATGCATAACTTCCATTAGTGTTAATCACATGCTCCATTTTAGAGCCGTTTTGGCCCCTCCGGTTAAATGGGCGTTTAAGCAGTTTTTAATGCATTATATGTGCTTATTTTTTAAACGAGTATTATATGCCCAATTGACTGGAATGAATGCAAAGTCCATCAGGTGAATACAGATTTATAATTGTTTTTAAAGCATGTATTATTTACTCGACAGACCATGACAGCCCTTTTGGAATCATTCCAGCTGAGAGTAGGAATACTTGTTTATGTCAATACCAAATAAACCCTTATGAAATCTCCCATAGATGTTCTCCTTCTCCTTGAAAAGCTCATCTGAATAATTCTTTTCTCTGCATGTGCATTTGTTTTATGTGACCAAATGAAATAAAAATATTGTGCATTGATTTTTTTCTTGCTTTCTCATAGTATGTGAAGTAAGAAAAAAAGGTATACAAGACCTCATTAACAGGACTGTAGATTTATATCTGGAAGAAACCTTAGAGACCCATCTAATTCATCTCTCTCATTTTCCAGATGAGGGACTAAAGCCCTGAGAGGTTAAATTATTTGCTCATTGTCATATAGTTAATAAACAGTAGAACCAGGATTCACACCCAGGTCATGTACACACTTTGCACAATACCAGCCTACCTCTTCATATAATCCATATTTAAACTAGACCAGTGGTGTTTTTCAAAGGCCACTAAATTGGCTATGAGAATCTCTGTGGGCTGTATATTGACTCAGAAAACCACATATTAACATTACATATGTTCTATTGTGTTTTTGTTAATTTTGTTAAATATTTCCCAATTGCATTTTAATCTGATTAGGTTCTGACCCAGTCCTAAGTGTTATGGACAACATCCTGCCAATTTGATACCTCTGGGTTAGATTATAAACTCCTTGAAGGTAAGGTCTTTATCTTACTCATTTTTGAATCTTGGTGCCTAGAACAAAACCACTTACATGGTAGTCATTCAATTATTTTTTTGTTTCCCTGAATTACTAAGTCTTTGAAGGCACATCCATACTCTCTTATGTTTTTGGATATTGATGTGGACCAAGGGAAGAAATCATTTTTGCTTTTATATAGCTTATTTTTTAATTCTTGAAAAAAATAGAACTTTTTTTTTTAAAGCAATTGGGCTTAAGTAACTTGCTCAAGGTTACACGGCCAGTTATTTCTGGGTGTGGTGCTGAGTATCTGAGCCTGGATTTGATCCAGGTCATCCCAACACTGGAACCTGTGCTCTTACTTGCTGAGCCACCTGGCCGCCTCAAAGCAATTGGGGTTAAGTAACTTGCTCAAGGTTACATGGCCAGGTGTTTCTGGGTGGGTTCTAAGTGTCTGAGCCCGGGATTCAATCCCCAGGTCATCCTGAAACTGGAGCCTGTGCTCTTACTCACTGTGCTACCTGGCCTCCCCCAAAATAGAACTTCTTAAGGAATTCTATGTAAAAACAAATAAAAATCATTTGATAGCCACAATATGGCCTATTAGCCCACATGCCTGTACCTTTTGAGTAATTGCATAATGGACCTCAGTAAAATGCAATCTATTTTGCCTCTGCTGCAGTTGTACTCTAGCCTTTCGTCAGGATTAGAACCTAACAGGGGATGGGGTGGAGCAAATGGGGAGAAGAATATTGAGATGACTGACTGAATTATATGGGAGTGGTCTGGAGAGACTCTATCCTCAAATGATTCTATTGCCTACATTTCCTTCCTATTTGGTACAAAGAGCAACCTTTTTTTAATCTGTTTGAAAGTGATAAGTTAGCTGGGGTGCTAGAGGGAAATGGTGAGAGACTTTGCTTGATTCCCAGTAATTCTAGGGTATTCTGTAATGATACTATTAATAATCAGTAATTAACTGATTATTTAATGGCAATGATTTGGTAAACATTCTGCTCTTATGTGATAGGACATCCCAACATTTGAATCACCCCTTTAGCTTAAGATATTGTCTTTAGACAGTGGCTCTTAACCTGGGGTCTATGAACTTAATTAAAAATTTTTTGGATAACTGCGTGTCAATTTGTTGTTTAGTTGTTTCTGACTCTTTAAACTCCATTTGGGGATTTCTTGGCAAAGATACTAGAGTGGTTTGCCATTTCCTTCTCTGGATCATTTTTACAGATGAAGAAACTGAGGCAAATAGGGGTAATTGACTTGGCCAGGGTCACACAGAAAGTAAGTGTCCAAGACTGGATTTGAATTTAGGTCTTCCTGATTCTAGGCCTGATGCTCTATTCATTAAGCCATCTAGCTACCCTGCATTTCAATACAATTGGTACCTATGCCTTGGACTTTCCTACCTCCTTCCTATTCTTTAAGTTCGTATATGTATGTATGTGTGTGTGTGTGTGTGTGTGTGTGTGTGTGTGTGTGTGTGTGTGT
>NW_027187419.1:91515230-91516055 GCF_028583685.1 Petaurus breviceps papuanus | reverse complement strand
GTGTGTGTGTGTGTGTGTGTGTGTGTGTGTGTGTGTGTGTGTGTGTGGGCGTGTATGTGTGGGTGCAAGCATGTCTGCCTTTCCCCCATTATAATGTAACCTCCTTGAGGGCAAGGACTGTTTTTCTTTTTGCTTTTATTTGTATCCTCAGTGCTTAGCACAGGACCTGGCACATAGTAAATGCTTAATAAAATGATGTTTCCCTGCTTTCTTTGTAATCCTATGGATTCTGTTTTATGCATTTAAAAATATTATTCTGAGAAGAGGTCCATAGGCTTCGTCAGACTACAAAGGATTTCATGACACAAAAAAAGGTTAAGAACTCCTGTGGTCATAATTAAAATGCACACATTACCCGGGAGGGGAAGGTTAGGCAAAGGCATTAGCCCTCTCCCATTAAGAGACCTGATTATGCTTTATGTGCCCCTGTCATTTTCTGGCTTGTTATTATGTGCATTGCTTCCTCCTCCTCCCTTTTCAATTGTCTTCCCCCCTGCCACTCCAGCTTTCTATGGCTTACTCTAGGAACTGTAACCAAATGAGCTGTAATCAAATGTACACTACCACTGTTTCTGGTAAGGACATATTAACTGCCTGCCCTATTGTTCCACTCACCATCCCCATGACATCTCAGACCAAAACAAAGACCCTTGTATATGTTAAATGCCCCTATTACGGTGTTATCCAAAGTGAGGTCCTTGGCCTGACCCCATGAGGTCAAACAAATGAAGAGTGGGAATATGGATCCTACCCTCTGAATTGTTGGCTTGTCTCCAACATAACCACTCCAACCCTTCACCCATGATTAGGTCAACATCTCCCCTT
>NW_027187419.1:91505340-91515220 GCF_028583685.1 Petaurus breviceps papuanus | reverse complement strand
AGACATGGATGAGCTATAATGTGCATTATCTTCCCCCCGCCAAAAAAATCACCCATCTTCCAAACCTTTTATTTCTACTGAGAGTACCAGCAGCCTTCCAATCTGCCAGGTTTTCAACCTCCTTCTTATTCCCAGATTAGAAATAACATTGGTATTTTAGTTTCCAAGTCTGAAAAATAAATATAACGATTTATTAAGCACAGTCAACAAGGGACTTCTTCTATTCAGATTTCTGTATTTTATGAGGTACCTTTTTCAACCATTTAAAACCATGTATCCAAATAAACTGAACTTAGAGTCAGGACTTCAAATTACTGTTTCATAAAGTGTTTAACTGATTAAAAAAAGAAAATAAAGCATATTCAATCAAATTGTTCTTACCCAAATATGGCTATTAATATTTTAGTAAGAATAAAAGTTTATGTACCATTAGCAAATGAAATATTATTTTCAAAATATTATTTCATCTTTCTTATTCTTTGTCATTTATATTTGTGTGAAATATTTATAGTTTACATAGTTATTTGTATAGTAATAAATGTATATAAGTTATACATAAATTTAAAATAATTTTAACAGTTTATAAATACATACATTAGGTTGCATGTTCATTTAAAAAATATTCATAAAGGCATATGATCAAAGAAGCTTAGATATCACTATCCTATTTGAATGCAAACTCCATAAAGGGGAGGCTGCCTTACTTTTGAATTTGTGTTCCTGTTGTTGTTCATCCCTTTGTTTTCTTAGAGGACCAATGACATCAAGATATTGGGGTAAAATAGAGGATGATGGGTGATGGCTTGACTTGCTTGTGATTTTGATTTAAGTGAGGCAGACTGGCACGATGTCATCAGCCTCACTCTTTCTTCCAGAGGCATTAAAAGCCAGTGGCAGGACAAAAGTCAGGACAACTGTCAATGGCCTGGGATGCAGTGGATGATCTTGGCATACTAGATGTCCAACCAAGCTGTAAGAGCTCTCCAGCACCTTTTTCAACTGTTTTCATGGCTGTTGGAACAAATTGTTCTCATCCACCCATTCTACAGGGGAAGTCATGCTTGGGGCAGACATCGCCTATCTCACTGATAGGTTTGAGGTCTGTCAGTTTCTCTTAACCTGGTTTAGCCCATCTACCCAGACAGTTTTTTCCAGGGTGTGGCTGCCAAGCATGTTACAGTTTCTTGGAGCCCCAGGTGAGAACTGGGTGACAGGCGGACACCAATGATCAGTCCTGAAAAGAGCTTGACAGCCCTCACATTAGAAGTGCTCATCTTCCTTAAACACCCCACACCCCCCTTTGTATTCCTAGCACAATAACTGGCATATAGTAAGCATTTAATAAACTCTTTTTCATTCATTCATCTATTCATCACAGGTTCATTTGTTATACTAGCTGTTGTCTTTTGGAAAAGAAAAGAACAGCGTTCTGAGATAGTGAGGCAGAATGGGGAAACAAGACTGGGGGCCAAGAGACCTGACTTTGCCACCAACTAACTGCAATCTTGGGCAAATCACTTAACCTGTCTCAGTTTCGGTCCCCTCATTTGTAAAATGGGGAGATTGGTCTAGGTGATCTAGGTGATCTGAGGCCCCCTCTGGCTTGACCATTCTTTGAGACAGTCACAACACAGATAAATGTTCAAGGGCAGGACAGAGGTAGGGAGATCGAGGACTGTGAAGGAGAGTGGGAAGGAACACCTGGGGAGGGAGACAGGATTGTAATAATAACCATGCCTTGTATTTGCCCCTATATTATCTCACTTGATTCTCACAATAATCCTGTGGGGGTAGGTAGGACAGATATTATCCTATTTCATTTTCTATTTTTTTTTCTCTCTGGACAGAGTCTTTATAACATCTTTATGAGCATTTAACTATCAAGCTCAGAGTTAAGGCTATATTAAGGCAAGAAATAATTTGTAAATGACATTTAAAAACTAATTTACCAGTTTTGGACAGCTATATCACATAGTTATGTACAATGTATTCTTATTTCAGGTCCTGTGACAAATGAAAAATGGCTCCCAAAGACAAGTAGGTAAACTGTGCCTCTGGTTAGCTGAATGGGAGTCCTTATCAGCCAGGAGATGAAAAATCACCACTTGTTACTAGAAAGATGCCCTGCATAAAAATTCAGTTTTTTAGATGGATGAAGTTCAAATTTAAAAACTGCTAAGAGCTTTAGTTGGACTCTGTGTGTGTGTATGTGTGTGTGTGTGTGTGTGTGTGTGTATGATACACATTCACATATAAATATATATTCCTGCTGTCCTTCGTAATTAGATGATTGAAGCATTAGGCTCTCTCTCTCTCTCTCTCTCTCTCTCTCTCTCTCTCTCTCTCTCTCTCTCTTCTCCTCTGTCTCTCTTTGTCAATCTCTGTCTCTTTCTGTGTATGACACACATTCACATATATATTCCTGTTTTCCTTTGTAATTAGATGATTGCAGCATTAGGCTGGTTCTCTCTTTGTTTCTCTCCTCTCTATCTTTGTCTCTGTCTCTCTCTGTCTCTTTTCAAGACAAGCAAATCTGTTTTCTACACTACACATATGAGAATGTTGTGCTTTGGTCAGTGGCTGTAGCCTCCATTTTCAGAATCAGGGCTTGTTTGCCCATCTCTCTGTAGAAACACTCGAGGTCACCCTGAGGCCTTTGTCTGAGGAGAGCCAGCTCATTGCTGACTTCTGCATGCCGGTCTGCCTGGCTGCTGCAGCTGTTCTCTCTGGTTCACAGCTACACGGAAGTAGTTGAAGCAGTTCATCAGAGCTTCCTTGAATCATTTTTTCTCTTTTTCACATTACCTGCTGTTTCACATCGACTCACCACACAGAAGCTCTTTGGAGGCCTTGCTGTCAGCACTTCTTGGGAGTGTACTGTGCAGACCATCACAGACAGCTGTGTTGCAGTGACCTGGTTGGTGACTGTAAGGGTGGGTAATGCATACTAGGAAAGGGTAAAAGATGGAGGAAAGGACCAGCAATGAACGCCCAGCTCCAGTGGGGCCAGATGTAATTCAGGGGTAAATTCAGAGTAAAACAGCAAGGTATGTCTGAGTCACAGAAAAGAGACTGGATGAAGATGTTGATTAAGTAATATCATGTACTTTGTTTTCCAGTACAGCCAATCTTTTATCTATACTTAAGATACCTACCTAGGTAGCTGTGAGAGATTCTCTTTTTTTTTTTAGGTTTGAAGAGCTAGCATATCATATGTTTTAGGTGATAAAGGGAACTTTATTTTTAGGTGGAACTGTATTTGTATGTGCATCTTTTTATTCCCTGTTCCTTTGGAAGGGGGGTGAGAAGTCACCAGTTAACCAAATGATAAACCCCTTGGCATTCATCCAGGTTTGCAAACCTAGAGTCATTCTGTCACACCACTCCCTTGACCTCACCAATAGCTAATCGTTTGCTAAATCTTGTACATTATCCCTCCAACAGCATCCCTTGTATCCACTCCCTTCTCTCTTCTCACATGGCCAACTCCATCATTAAGGCCTGACACCTCTTTATTGGGTTATTACAAAAACCACCTAATTGATCTCCTTTCCTTGTCTTTCCTCTCTCTGAACAATTCTAACCAAATGTCAAAATAATCTTCCTAAGACCCAGGTGTATTCACGTAATTGCACGGCTCAAAAAGCTCTAGTTGCTCTCTCTCACCACTTCAGGTTGGCATTTAAAAAGCCTTGCAGAATAAAGTTCCAGTCCACCTTTCCAGAGCATTTTCGTGCCACTTCTTTTCACAAACTTTAGGTTGTAGGCAAATGGACCTACTTGCCATTTTCCAGTCTTTGCATTCCATCTTTCACCTCTGGGTTTTTGCAAAGGATGCTCCTCATTCCAGGAAAACTCTTCCTTCTCACCTCTGCCTGGTAGAATATTTCTATTCTTTCAAAGCTCAACTCAGGTTGTGCTTCTTATCTGAAGACTTTCCCAATCCCCCTAGTTTAAGGGCTCTTAACCTATGGGTCTGTGGATAGATTTCAGGGGGTTCTTGAACTTTGATTAGAAAAAATATGCATCTTTATCTTCACTAACCTCTGATGGACATTTAGCTTTTTCTTCAATTACAAATATAGATAAAACATTGTTCTGAAGAGTATGTAGCCTTCATCAGATGTCACAGGGGTCCATGGCAAAGAAGAGGTTAAGAACCTTTGCTTCAATTACTGATCTCTCCCTTCTCAAATTATCTTTTTTTAAAAAAAAAACTATTTGAGTACCTCATGTATCTCTCTAGAAGAACTCCCTGCTTTTGAGGGCAGGGACTATTTTACATTGTATTTATATCCTCTGTGTGTAGTCCAATGCATTATATCTAGTAGGTACTTACTAAGCAATACTGAATTGAATTTAATAGAATACTTACATTTTCAAGTTTCTTCTGATATAATTAGCCTGTAATTTACCATGATAATCCCTACTTACTGTTTTTAAGGCTCAGTCTGACCCCAAATCTTGATATACTTTGAGGGTAGGAGAATCAGACCTTGATAAATGGACCAATAAGATTAAGGATGAAGAAGGCACAGAGTTCTAGATCTCCCTTCATCATTCTGTTCAGCTCAGGGCTGAGGCTAATGAGAAGATTAACAAAATTAAACATACATAAGCAGGATATCTTTGAAAGAAATATGTTGATTTTATTTATACTTTTAAAATAACGAGTTGTATATAAGAGATTTATGATTTCCCATAATCTTTCTTTATCTGTTCTACTTTGTGTGTGGAAATGTTCACACTCAGTCTCTGTCTTTGTCTCTCTGTCAACTTCCCTCTCTCTGGTGTTAATTAAACTCAGAATTAAAAAAAAATTACTAACCCTATTGCAATGTGTAATTTGCCCAAAGTCTTTGAGTTTCAGGTTCTCCTGGCAGGGTCCTGTGGTCCCTGCTTCTCCTGGGGATATACTACATGAAGGAGTACCTGAGACCTCTAAGCCCAGTTGAGTCTCATAAACTGTGATGTATTGGCTCTCCTGTGACAATGTCACTTTATCCTAACCCTTTCAGTGATTCTATCCTGTTGCATAGTAGGTGCTGGTGATGGAAACATTTCCTGTGGCATTAGTGCAATGTCTGTGTCTTGCAGCCAAGTAGGAGGTTGGACTTTATCCTCTGATATCAAACATTCATGTTATAAGATTTTAAGTTGGAAAGGACCTTAGAGGTTTAGTCTATAGCTTGATCCTCCTTGTGGTAAGTCTGGATTTCTTTTCCTTTTCCCTTCCTTCCCTTCCTTTCCCTTTCCCTTTCCCTTTCCCTTTCCCTTTCCCTTTCCCTTTCCCTTTCCCTTTCCCTTTCCCTACTCCTCCTCCCTCTCCTCCTCCTCCTCCTCCTCCTTCTCTTCCTCCTCCTCCTTCTCTTCCTCCTCCTCCTCCTCCTTCTTCTTGTTATTCTTCCCTTAGCTTCATACTGAGAGGCAATGTGGTAAAATGTAAAGAGTACTAAACTTGGAATCCAGTTTGAAAGCTCAGTTCAAATTCTGCCTCTGATACTTTTGAACTTTGGAGTCACTTAACCTCTCTAAACTTTAGTTTTCTCATCTGTTAAAAAAGTAGAGGGGAATAATAATAATAAAACATTTTCAAGGGGGTTGTTAAGATCAAATGGGATAATGTACACATAAAGTGCTTTGCAAACTTTGAAGAACTGTGTAACTGTGAGCTATTATTTTGTTTTCTGTCCAGATCTGGGGTTTCATATTCCTGTTGAATAAACTCCCAGTACCAATTCAGATTGGTTGTCATCCTGTAATTTATATCCCTAAATAGTTGCCTGGGGCACTGTAGGGTTAAGTGACTTGCCCTGGGTCACATAGTCAGTTTGTGTCAGAAATGAAACTTTAATGCAGATCATCCTGATTCCAAGGCAACCCTTCTATCCACTACAACATTTTGTCTTCCATAGCCTTTAGGAACTAAGTACATTCAGGTTGCTATTATTAGTAGTATTGATGATGGAAGAGGAAGAAGAAAGAAGAAGGAGGAGGAGGACTACAATGATGACAACAATGATGACAAGAAAAGATAAGAATAATCATTTTTGGCTTTCTTGGTGTAACTCAATGTAATCTCAGATCTGACTATAGATCATGAATCTAGAGCTCAAAGTGGTTCCAGAGGCCATCTATTATATCCTTTTAATTTTAGAGATATTAACCCAGGGAGATTAAGTACCTAAGCTTATACAAGTAAAAAGCATCTGAGATGGGATTTGAACCCAGGTCTACTGATCCTAGTACCAATGCTCTTTCTACTGACATTTCCCATTATGCACATAGATGCCAAAACTTCCAGGGGAATTAGTGAAAATAAATCAATTAAGGTTAAAAAAAAAACAACCCCCAACAACAGTGAAGTCAGTTTTTCCTTTGAACACCCAATAGATAAAATAAACTGATTGATGGACAGAATTCCACCCTTTTGAGAGATTTTATTTGGCACAATGTAGACAACAGCCTGGACATTGTTGGCATCTTGTTGCTTATTCTTTCTGCCTGGCAGTGTGGGAAGGATTAAGATCAAGTAGGGATTGGCAAGGATTGGAAGGGACTCACTAGTAAATGTGCCTGGGGCCAAAGCAGATTTTGAGAGTTGAGTATAATTTTGCTCACCTAATGATTTTTGAAAAGTGTTTTCCCCAGCTGCATGATGCCCTTGTGTGACAGCTTTCAGTTAGGAATGAAGAATCCACATGGCTGAGTTATAAACCCCTGTAAGTGGACTTTAAAATATGAGTGCTGACAAAACTTAAAGTCCAGCAATGTGAACATGCTGCTGTGAGCTCTCAATGTCTCCCGAAGGAATGGAGATGTCTTCTATCCGATTTTTACCTAACTAGCCATTGCATGTCACAGTTTTTCCACATTAATCCAGTGGAAAAGGCCAATTATCTGGCAGTAAAAATGTGCCTGTCCCAGAGGAAAGTTTAGTTGTGATGCTGCAGTTGGGGCAGCTTGGGGTGGGTGGGGAGGTGGGTTGCCAGGTCTCTTTAGTTAGCTTCAAAAAGACAAATATCCTAGATCTCAGAGGACACACCTACAATGATTTTGGGGAAAATGAAGATGATGCTGATAATGTAAAAAAAAAAAAGGAATAATCTTCTGGTTGAAAATTTTACTTCAGAATGAAACTTGCCTTCCAGCAGTCATATTTAAGTTGATTTTATTTAATTAGAAGTGTATTTCAGCACCTAATTCACAAAAGCAATTCCAGTTTACTCTTAACAAAAAAAAAAAAGGAAAACCAAAAAAAAGCACACAGAATTTTCTTTTTTCCTTACCTTTATTCTTTCCTTCCTATCATTCCATTCCCTGAAATCATTAATTTTAGACATTTCTCACATCATCTTCCAGATCTAGGGAATCTATTTCTTGGTATGGGAGGGAGGGGGAAAAGAAGGGTGGAGTGAGGGTGTGGGAGAAAGGAAATCTGATATTAATTGGAGAAGCTGTGAGGGGAGATCCAGCAGGAGAGCCCCTTTAACTGCTGGCCTGAGGTATTATTGTGTTTCTTGATTGAGACTTTTCTTTATAATGATTAATCTCTAGCAGTAGGAATATTCTTACTTTAAACTGAAGAAAGCCTAATACCCCTGGCAGTACCAACAAGTATAAGTGCAAATTTAATGACTAGATAAAATAGAACCTTTTGGGCCATGCCGAGGAATTGAATGCCTTAGGAAAATTAATGTAGATTTTTACCTTCTGCAAAAGGCCCTTGGTGAAAAAGTGTGCATTTTCAATAATGTCAAAATTTGAATTTATTTTACAAATGCCACATAATTAAAAATCGTCATGTATCACAATGAGGGCTTGATGCAACATTGCAAAATCTTTTTCCCCCCATTGCTACCCACTTGTAAAAATAGTTAATAACTGGGAGATAAAATCCTAGGAGAATACTCAGTATTTTCATGGTAGCCCCTTCCTATGTCTTATGACTCTTCCGTTCAGGGAATTTTCATGACCATTTTGCAAGCAGCTGATTATAACTTCCCTGGACCAGTGCTATAGAATTGAATTCTCTCTGAATGGTCTCCTATTAAGACCAGATTTGTCCCAATCTGGTCATTCAATCAGATTAACTGATTATCTGCCTCTTTAATTGTTAAAGTTGAAGAATTAGACTACACCATGGATAGAGTTCTTGGGCTGGAGCCAAGAAGGTCTGAGTTCATATTGGGTCTTAAACACTTATTGGCTGGGTAAACCAGGGCAAGTGGCTTTTTTTTCTTTTAGACTTAAATACTAAAATTTAAATATACAATAAGAATAGAAAAAGAAACATATTATAACTTTAAAACTTAAATACAAAATAAGAAAAGGACTTAAATACAAAATAAGAAAATAGCATGTCGTGCACAGCAAAATATGCGAGGACTCAAAATATATAGCAATAAATTTCCATTTCAAGAAAGCCTATATAATAAATACTGTGTGTTGTGTTGAGAGCTTTTCTTTATTTCTTTGTAAGTTTTCTTTTGTTCACTGCTGTGTACTTTTTACTTTATTCTTTCCTCCCCCTTTCTCCCCCCCCCCCACACTCCAGTCCTTTAATCTCTGCTTCATCTGTAAAATGGGGATAATAATACTGCCTACCTCTCAGGGTTGTTGTAAGGATCAAATGAGATAATATATGTAAATCACAGCACAGTGACAAGCAGATAGTATATGCTATATGATTGTTAGCTGCTTTGCTATTATTATTATTATTATTATCTCTCTCTATGTGTATATATATATATATATATATATATATATATATATATATATATTTCCAAGCCAATTGAAAGGTGAGCAAAGTTACAGGGATTGGTAGCAGTATCTTTTCTTTCTTTTTTTCTTGCTTTGGTTTACCTTCACTAAACTTATTTTTTTTTTAATCTGGCCCCTCCTTGAATTACAGAATTAAAGAAACAACTTCTTGGGATTTTGTCAGAAATACCTTAGCACTTTGCCAGAGTTACAGAATCTCTTGCTTTTGGACTTCCTAACTTTAGTGTGCAAAGGGCTGAACAATTATTTTCCTCCTTACCCCCATTCACCTGCCATTAAAGCAAACATTAAAATGAAAATTCATCCTGCAAATAAGAGTGCCAGTGCTATACATAGGCTCTGAAAGAAATGCAAAGGAAAAGGATTTATTTTTGTGCTAGTAATACTCCATTTCTCCAACAGATCTGCAATCTTATTAGTGTGGGTGCTGCCTCCAGTGATGAAGATTGAAGCTCATTCATGAATGTACGTCTTCTATGACTCTTGTATACTTCCCCCCTCAGTCTGACACTAGACCCACCTAAGTGTGGGACCCTTCCCTAAGCATGTATGTCAATTGAACACACAGGCTGACAGCAGGTTATACCTTCACTCTCACAATATGACCAGCCTCCATCTGTTTTATTTTTTCTTTTCTCCCCCATGGTATTCTCTGATGATATCTTTTATACCTCATCTCCTTTAATATGTGGTAGATTTTTCCCCACTGTTTTACAGACAGTAACTTTGGTGAGAATTGTACTGGGCCAAAAGGGTGTCTAATTGTTCCTTAAATATAATTTTAAAAGCATGATATGAAATTGCATGTAATTGCATGGAATATTCCCTCAGGGTTAATATGGAGTATAAAAATTATTTAGTGTGCATTTTGCTTCTACTTTTATCTCAATTTTAATTCTTTATTTGTTAAAGTATTACAAACATATGGAGCCAATTCAAATAATAAATCAATTTTGAATGGCAAATATAGAGCTGATAAGTAATTTCTCCCAGAAATGTAAAAAAAAAACCATTTCAGAGGAAAGAAATAGCAAATTCAGTTCTCTCTCTCTCTCTCTCTCTCTCTCTCTCTCTCTCTCTCTCTCTCTCTCTCTCT
>NW_027187419.1:91434519-91505330 GCF_028583685.1 Petaurus breviceps papuanus | reverse complement strand
TCTCTCTCTCTCTCTCTCTCTCTCTCTCTCTCTCTCTCTCTCTCTCTTTCTCTCTCTCTCTCACTAACTCTCCTTTTTTTTTTCCTCCTCAGCACCCCAGAAATCTGAAATGCAGCAGAGCTGACTTCATGTTAGGAAGCTGTCCTAAATACATACTGACAGAGGAACTCTGTGAGTGGACTCAAAACTGTCTTCTCACACTCTCACAAAGCTGCACACATTCTTGGGTCTCGGCATTGTTTAAGGAGCTGGTGCATGCAGCACATAGTTATTTAAAAATATAGTTTGGTCAGATATAGAAGTAGAACTCTGTGCCCAGACATGTGTCTGTCTTGAAGCTGAAAAGCTTTTTCCCTGATGTCTAGTCTAACATCCATTAGAAATATTATAGAACCATCGTCTGCATCTTTATCGGGTATTTAACAGCAGTAGTGAATATTCTGATTGATCTACACACACATAAAAATGTTAGCGTAAAGGAGAGTGAAATGTTTTAACTCTGTGTAGGCAATGCTTGGCTAGTGATTGCTTAATTTCTTAAGGTAAAATGAAGAGCTCTGTATAATCTACAGAAATATTAAAAAAAAGGAATCCCGTGTGTCTTTATTGAATGTGACACAATATAATCAAAGAATGCACATAATTAAGTGCTGCAGCAAAATGCATCTTTGAAGCAGGAATTCTGCTGATTTTTTATTTTATGTGATTGCTTACAGATTAGTTCCCTATTTGCTCCTAAAGAATACACTTAAACACTCAATCAATGAATAACCTACAGCAGTTTGTTGTAGATTCAATAATGGGGAATGGTGCATTGTACCAGGATAGTCAGATATACCCATAGGGAGTGTCAGTGGTCAAAATGCTTCCATTGCCAGAAGGTAGTCTGAAAATGGTCTGGAAATTCAATACAGCATTGACCCTACATTGTATACATGATCCACAGTCAGTTTCTCAAGCTTACTTGAAGTTTTAAAAAGAGCCTTTTTATTTATTTATTTTTTTGGGGGGATAAATCCAGAAATCAGAAAATAATTTATTTCAAATGAGTTTCTCCTTGTTGAAGTTATAGTTTGTTACATAAATATACTGATTAAGTAAAATTAAGAGGTAAATTTTAAACATTCAGATTTCAGGCTAAAAAGCATCCAACTTTTATATCAAAGATATATATTTAAAAATTACATGCTAATTCTTCCTATTTACCCAAAGATTATTCATAAAAGCAATTGTTCTAGTTAAATGCTTGGGTATTTCATCCATTACAATCTCCTAAATTGTCAATCACAAAACAATCTGCTTTCCCCCTTACCTCCCCCCCCCCCCCCCCCGGGCAACGCCAAGAATTAGAGTAACATCTTATTATGTCTGTCTGATCTCTGTTACTCTAATTCTTATCTTTATTAAGTCATTGGTTTGGGGACAGGGTAAGTGGCAGGATTTCTGAGTAAACAGATTATAGTCATTTGCCAAATCTCAAAACGTGTTTGCTTTCTCCTCTATTCTAGGTATTACTTATATACCCAGATTAGAGCTAATTATTCCAGACAATAGAACCCATGCATATAGTTTTACTAAATTAATTTAGAGATGTCATCTGTTAACCTAAAATAAAAATATGACTTAAAATGGGAATTAGTAAAATATATATATGGAAGCTCAACTTAAATCTAGCATAAATAGTTTGATAAGTTACAAGATTTGGGAGCATAAACACTCCTTGACATTACATATTTTCAACTTCATTAAGAAATCCCTTTTCAGATCTATAATAATTGGATATCATAACTATATCCCTAGAGTATGTCTTAGCATGTTTAGCAAACCACATTAATTTCCTTCTCATTTTCCCTTCTTTCCTTTGATGTGTTCATATTTTAAGAGCTACATGTGTTTTTAAATGAGAACAACACGTGGTATATGGTACATAATACAAGCTGATGTGTGCTTTTAATATCTTACCTTTATCAGTTAAATAAATAATCTGTGATGTCAAAGGTACATTGCAAACTAGTATTTTTCTTTGAGATTTAGTGTTGTCACTGAATGACATGTTCAAGTATACAGGATGAGTCTTGTATTTTAGAGATTAAAAGGATCAAGCTGTCATTTGTTATATAAAGTGTAGATCTTAAGGAATGGTGCTTGTTGAAAATAAATCTATTTGAATTTGTAAGTAACATTTTTTTTAAAAAAGCAAATTGATTCTCCCAGTATATACAAAATACTAGATTTTTTTTAGAAGATGCATGAACTCTTTGGGAGTAATGAAGTATTAATTAACAAATTTAAGTTCACAATAACCTCTTTATGGGAAAGAAAACATGCATTTATTGAGTGCTTACTATATTCCAGGCACTGTGCTAAGTATCTGAGGCCAGATTTGAATTGAGGTCTTCCTGACTACAGGTTCAATATTCTATTCCACCGGGCAACTAGCTTCCTCTATAATATCTTTGTGGAAACAGAGGTTCTTGCCTTCATATTACAGATGGAGAAATGAAGTATTCAGCAAAGTTTCCTATGTTTGCATGATAAGGCAGGAGGCTAGAGAAAGAACTGTAGCTCAGGTTTTGTAATTGTCATCTAGTTCTTTTCCCTATAGACTCTCTTTAATATAAAGATAATTTTATTATCATGGAAAAAAATGAACCCATCAATGAGAGTCATTGTCATTAATGAATAGCAGGGCCTTTTGTCCATGCAAGCCCCTTGATGGGTGTCATAGTTGTGTTTGTTTGTATGCTATGAAAATGCTCTGTTCTATATACCATGTTCACTTCATTCAGATCTCTAATTTTGGGATCCTGCATTTCTAAATTGGTTAAATCTGCTGTGGAATTGCATAGTCTCCTGGTAATGACACAGGTACCTCAGGATATCAAGATCTGTTATGGAAATGCCTTACTATAACATAGTGTGTAGTACAATGCTGCATGTGGAATTAGGAAAATCTAGGTTCAAATCTTACTACAGAATCTTACTAACTAGGTACCAATGGGTAAGTCACCTAACCTCTTGTAGCCCCAGTATTCTTAACCATAGAATGGAGATAATAATACCAGTAGTACCTGCATCACACAGTTATTGGAATCTCAAATGAAATGATTTATGTAATGTGTTATAAAGCACCAATTTATGTCAGCTTTTCTAATGGTGAAGGATTCAGTTTAAAGTGTATCTTAGAAGCTACCCAGAGTACATGAAGGGCCCCATTTTAGTACTGACACCCTGAGAATACAACAGGATAGCATGAACCCCCAAGGGTACCTTTAGAGAGATGCTCTAGCATATGGCAGTGTAAGATGGAGAAAAGAAGTATATCCTACCTAAGCTGTATGTACAGCAGGAGATACAAAATGGTTTGAAAAGGGGGGTGAGGGGAGATGGAATTAGTAGTCTGGTATTTGTTAAAATGCTCAGATCTTCCCTCTTTAATTAAAATTTGACTGACTACCTATTCTTCAGCCCTTTTCCTAAAAATAAAGATTTTGGTCTAGTCACTTCCATTGTTTTCTTCCCTCCCCATAGTCCAGATTCCTGTGTTTGTTTACTGATTGGCTAAGGGCTGGACCTGACTGATAGAAGTGATTTAAATGTAAATACCAATGCAATCCAAATTCCCTGTAAGTGGTTCTTTCTGGAATAGATAAGTACTAAATACTAAATACTTATACCTGAGCCTATGGTCAATTTGCCCATTGAATGAATCTTTCTTTTTTCAGAGAATAGAATGCTGTATCCACTTGGTTATTCATTTACTCCTGAAAACATTTTAAAATAATTAGCTTGATTTCTCTGAAAAGTAATTTTTTTTTCTAATCAAAATGATTGATTGGGTCATAGTGCTCATGCTTCTATGCTCATCTATATAAAAGAAAATAATGCTGTACTGGTTACTTAGAAAGAGTGTGTCTGGTTTTTGACACACTATTGTACTGCAGTATTGTATTTAGCACCATTTTTCCTACCTTGATTACGTCGGCTATAAATGTTTAATTATCTTAATTAAATAGCTGATCATCAACTTTTTGCTGGCATTCAGCTTCCAAACAAAGACCTTTTCCATTGGTGTTTGTGGGAGGGACTGATGAAAGCCCACTTCACATATCTAGGTTTTATCACAGGCTGTACTTTAAGAGATGCAAACATTTACTAAAAGCAGAAAAAGAAATAAAAAAAATAACCTTTCAGTGTTTTTCTTTTTTTCCACCCTAAAACCTAAAAGTGTTTTGTTTTTCCAGCTCTCTATGAAAGTTCAGTGCATAAAAGGTTAGGAGCTTGACTTTTTTCTGTCTTGTATATCTTTGAAAAATTGGTTTATGAAGAGTCATACATCATGTAGCCAGACATATGGGAATAGTTAAAGATTAAGGTAAATAGACAAATTGAACTGCTTTAAATCATTTTCCTGGTTTCAGTTTTATGAAAGAGCTTATGAACAAAAGCTGACATTAAGCAATCACAATAGGCTATTCTATATGTTTTAGACAGTGGTAAAGACTTTAGTGTCAGAAAGTGTTGCATCACTGAGAGTTACATCAATTTGATTGGTGTCTAGATTTCAAAAATGTTACCTTGTCAAACCATAACCTTTTCCAAGTCTTTCATTTGTCATTGTTTTGCGGATTATATCATTTATTTTACATTACCTGTATCAGAAAAAAATGGATCATGGGTTATGAGATTTAAAAATATATATATTATATATATATATATTGTTTTCAAAAAAAATAAAATTAGTATGGTAGGCATTTTGGGGTTCAGAAGGACTAATCAGATATTTTGGAAGAAAGTTGGATTTCAAATAACAAATGCTACTGTCACTTCACCCAAGGAAATGTTCGATTCTCCTTTGTTAAAATAGAAATCCTTGGAACCATTAAGAGAGTACTTTCAAGCAAAGAAGCAAATACATTGGATTTGTTTTAGGATCCTGGTACAAAAATGTCCTATAGAGAGATGCCTGCTACTTGACTTTCAGGTAGACCTAGGAATTTGCCCAGTAATATTGCAATAATCCTCTACTCTTATCATAAGTGCTATAGTATCTTTAATGTCGCTAAAGAGGCAAGATCCAAATTTTCATGGTCTTATTTGACAAACCCCTATATAAGACTTTTACCACTATTAATTCCAGCCCAGAGGAATATATAAACATATACTTTAATATTTATGGAATAGCTTTTACCTTTAAAAAAAGAAAGAAAACTAACTCTCTACAGCCCTCACCCCGAGAACACCCCCCACTCCCCCCCCAAAAAAAAAAATCACATGGTCAGTGATCAGGCCTCTATGAAAATAATAGTATTAACTTTTTTGTCATTGTCAGCTTTTCTATCATGGCTCAGACATTTATGAGGTGGTTCATCCTCTGCCCCTGTGGTGAGTGGTAGGTGGGTGGAGAGAGATAGAACTCTTTTGCAAAAATACCTTTCCTTTGCTGAGTATGGAAATATCTGTCCTGGGTTTAGAAAAGACTAGATGACAAAAATATATTATTATCAATGTCCCAAACATTAGTCCCTGATAATTGGTCCTTGTTTGGTTCCTCCTTATGAGATACCTAGAAACTTGTATAGTCCATTGCAATAGAATGACCTTTTCATTCACAAAGAATATTATTTCTGGAAAACATGATATACTCATGTTATATTTGTTGTAAAGTTTGCTGGTAACTCTTCTAATATTTTAACCATGAAAGGAAAGATTTCTTTTTTTAAAAGATATTCCAGGGGAGTTTAAGGTATTCCTAAAATTCCCCAGGATGCTCATTTCTCTTCAAGAAAGCCTTGGTTCAGTGAAGAGAATCTAGCATCATCTACCGCAGATTTTTTATAGCTTCAAAAAGACAGATGTGATCAGAGTCTACTTTGCAGCTTTTGAATCACGCTGGAGGGAGTGGTGAGTTGTTGTTCTATTTGGGCCGTACTGCTGCTTGTGCCCATACTTGTGGCTGTGTGCATATATTGGCTTTTAGTGATCTCTGTACATCTAAATGAGCTGGTTAATAGGAAGATCTTAGTCAAGCCATTAAACTGTTTTTTGTGCTTGTGAGATTGAGCTATTTTCTTTTTATAAATGTGTATCCTTTCAACATTTTGTTACATATCCCCCCCCCATTTTTAATCTCGACATCACTGGAAATTTACACCCATTATAAATTATATACACATTCTAATGTATGAAAACATTTGGGGATGCAATGATGATGATGATGATGATGATGATAACGATAGTGAGTAGCCATTTCTAGGGTAGGGAAGGGAAGAAAAAAAAGAAAAAAATTAAATCATAATTTTGTTGTATATTTGAAAGGAATAGCAAGTTGTACATAGCAGATTTTCAGCTTTATGTATAATTATCTTTTTTTTTTTTACTGTACTGTCATGGAAATGCTTGCTTTATTCCATAAATTAAAAATTATATATATATATGTATGTGTGTATATATGTATGTATATATCTCCCAAATGTCTTAGTACCGTTTTATGCCTTAATTTACTAAGACTTTTGAGATACCTTGTAGTGTTTTTTTACATTACCAATGTATTTCACACATACCAGCTTATTTGATCATCATAACGAATCTGTTGAAGTAGGTACTATTTTTGTGCCCACTTTACAGATGAGGAAATTGAGGCTCATGATAGGTGGGTGATTTGTACAGGGTCACATAACTAGTGTATTTATGGGGCAGGATTTTAACTCGGGTCTATACTGATATTAAGTCTGTTGATTTATCTACTACAAAAACTAGATGCCCGCTAGGACATGGCACCACACTGAAGGGAAATTTAAGTTAGTAGTTCTATGAAAATCTATTTCAAACTATAATTTTCATAAAATTTTTATGAGATTCAGAGCTGGAAGGACCTAAGCGACAAAGAGTTCCACTTGTTTATTTTATAGATAAGAAAACTGTAACACAGAGTGAAATGACTTGCCCAGGGTCACCCAACATGTGAGCCTCAATTTGAACCTGGGTGGGTCCTACAACTTCCAATCCAATATTCTTTCTATTACACTTAATTAGGTTCAGTATTTTACAAATCTTATTTCAACAGTCCTCTAATCTCTTCGAGATATTTTTTTCCCTCACATTTCATATATAGAGGGCAAAAACGTGATTTCCTTGTGTCAGGAATAGAGGGAAAAGCTGGACAGGAGAAGAAAGCAGCAATATCATGTGACATACATTTTTCATTTATCACTTTCTTATTAAAACGAGGCATCTTTTTTATGAGACAAAGTGTTACAATGAATAAGAGAGTCAACCAGGAAGACCTGAATTCAATTTCTTTCTGATACATACTATCTATGTGACTTTGGATGAGTCTCTTAACCATTCGGTGCCCTTGGCAGCTATCCAAGACTCTAAGTTACATAGACAGTAGATTGGTAGTGGGAGGTCCTTGACTGGTAATCCATTCTCCTATCTTGTCTTTTTTTTTTTAACTGAATTTTTAGAAGGATATTCCTCATGTGTGAGTTTCCTATACACCTTGAAAGTACAGGTATGGTACCTATCCCTATCCTATTATTTCAGAATGGGAGTATAAAGATACATCATAATCATTGGATTCTTTTTTTCTATTGTTACTGGAAACAGTGTAAACTCCCTATTTCATTAGTTTCTGGTATTGAATGTGAGGCAACCTTTCTTGTGAAGGGTCTGCCATTAGTTAAATCTTTCCCCAGCCATCACAGCAATTTAAAACAATTAAAACATCCCAAAAGATCCATAAAATTCTGAAATGAATCGTTGAAGTGGTACTTGAATAAAGTTAATGCACCATTGTACCCGCTTTAAAAAAATTCTTAAATCATTCTTAAATTTCTCCATTCTGATCACAGAATGAAATTAAAACATTTCTAAGTTTAAAAGGGACATTTGGGTCACTTCTGATGATGGATTTACTTTTTCTAAGTTTCTTAATATTGCCTATAAAGTAAGTGTCAGTGAGCAGGAGTTGCATACAAATGCTGTTCTCCTTTCCCACAGAACTCTGCAGTCATGGGCACAAGAGGGTGCTGTTGGAACTGAAACTGACAAGGAGACAGCCTAAACTTTCTTTTAATCAATATCATTGAGCTCTTAATATTTATCTAATGAAATGCTTTAATCATTATTAGTTCCTTGCCTCATCCTGTATGAATGCTGCCGACACCAACTTTCAAAACAAATGACAAAAATAATAATTTAAGTAAATAACCCTATAAATTGATAATTATTTTTTTAATGGTAGTGTCTCTTCCCCCCAACCCCTTCCCTCCCTGGCCCCCCCGCCCACTGCCTTCTCTCTGTTCCCCCAGCCTTTCTTCAGAATGTCTAGGTTGGTGACACATTTTTACACACCAAGAGAAAAACAGGCTTGTCAGGCAATTAGCATTTCTTTGGAATCAAAACGTGCATTGCCAAAAAGGTTGCTTCTTGAAATAAATGTGTCAAAAGGCAGCAGGACCAACTTTCCTAATGGCGTTAGGGAGCAAATACACACTGGCACCCGGGTCTCCATCTCAGAGAGTGTTGTTTATATGGAAATCGAAGACTGATCTGTTTCCCCTCTCTGTAGTTATTTATAAAGGCATCATTGGTAGTTGCCTTTCTTAGACCTTCCCTACAGGCATGATCAGACTCAAGCAGGCAGCTATTTTCCTTTAATTTTCCCCAGCAAGCCAGTAATGCTTATGATTATTGTGAAGTCAGGAAAAGTTTAGTTTCATCAAGTGACATGTAGTGATACAATTAGTTACTTAAGCACTTCTCATAAAATGTTCCGCCATGGAACCTAGTTTGTCAGATGCAGCTAAATATTAGCATCTCATATTAAACTGAAGAGTAAAACATCAGAGCAGAAAGTGCAGCTGACAGCCCTCAACACGAGCTGAATGATCACTCTCAATTGTAATCGATTCTGTAAGTACTGAACACAAACCCCCAGGCAATTGAAGAAAATAGGATGATGAAGGACTGCAAACTAATAAGTTACACATCTTCATTGATTAGTCATTGATTAACCATTATTTTCCTGAATGACAAACAGCTAGTGGTAAAGTAACTGAGGCTTGTGATTTATTTACATCTTAGATAGAGATGACTTCTTTATTCAGCTGCTGGTGAGCTAATGTTAAACCAGGAGGCAGCAACAGTTTAAGAAGACAGCCTGGTTTTTCAGACTTCTTTCCGGGTACTGCTCTTGGGTTTCTGACATTTTTTTTTTATTGGAAGCAAATCTAACTAGATTAAAAAAAATCAACTGAATTCAAATGCACACAACATGTACCTGTTGTATAACTACATTTAAAGAGAAGATCATTTTATAGACTTGGTATTTACAAGCATATTGATCAGTGTTTATTGAACTTTTAATTTAATTCTCTGTTCTGTGCACTGCCTTATTGGCAATTATACACAATTGTAGAAGGGGGCCGAATAAGAGGTTTTACATAAGAACTGCATATTTTTCTTCTTTGAAAGGTATCTGGACTAGAGGCAAGTGAATCTATTGAAAGAGGATAAACATGGGCTAGAGATAATCTACAGTGTCAATAATTGTTAGTTTGATGAAAACACTAGTGTTACCAGCAAACTTGTACCAACATAAGGAGAAATTTGATTGCTATGTGGTAAGATTTCTTCAGGCAACTTGAGACACAGCTAAAATGTCTAGTGGATCATTTTGATCTCAAATTTTCAGTCAGTTTCTGGTTTTGTTGGGTATGTTTTGTTTGGCTTTGCTTTTTCAGTGTAGAGGACAGAGCAATGTCCTCTCTGCCCCTGCACAGATCACTACCCGAAGCAGGATAGGATGAGCTTATGTTCCTTTTCTTTGAACCATTCTTTTGAATTTTAGAGATTTTTCAAAAACATCTGTTATTACACAGAGAAATCATTAAGGTGTTCTGGTATTTTGCTTCGTAACAATCATGATATTCTCATAGACATAAGACATTTCATAGGAATTCAGTTGTAAATTAGCATTAATTAATTCCCACTTAAAATAAAGTGCTGTATAACTGTGATCTAGACCAGCTAGTTAGTAAAATGAATTTCTATGGCAAACATGGTCTATCAAAGTATATGAATTTAGTGTAACTGTTGGGTCTTCATTAAAAAATGCATATTAGAGAAATCTATCACCATTGCTAGTGTTATGAGTCAATTAGAGCTTTACATAAATTAGAAAAAGGAAAAATGTTAGTATACCGTATTATTCCAATTAATGTACAGATGTGCTCAATGCCTCCTTTAATAATTATTGAATTATTAGACATGTAATTGTGCAATTTCATTGTCTTTTGCCCTCTAATAGATTTTTAACTCTGTAAGGTTAATAAATCAAATCTCTTTTTAAAAAATATACTTTTGTTAGCTCTTCTTGTATCGGACACATCAAGGTTGTTTCCCCACAACAACTTGTGCAAAGGCTCATTGAAGACCTCATGTTTTCTCTCTTCCAGACATTTTTTTTTGTTTAAATAAAACACTTGGGTTAAAGATCTGTTGGATGACAGCTCTAGGCTTCTAGGGGGATTGGAGTGGACTGGCTGCTGGTAAGGAGGAATATGTGAAGTATTTCTGCTCCTGTGTCATTAATTTTAACAACCAGAAACCAGATCTCTGACAAATTTGTTAAAGAAATGGAGCACTATTTTGTGGAAGCAGGCATGTCAAGTTTTAATAGGCAGATGACATTTAGTTGGGAACTTTTACAAACCCATGTGGTGCTCAAATTTTAACAAAAAGAGCCCCGGCCTCAATCTGCCCCACCAGTGGCTGCCCTTAGTTTAGAGAAGCTCCGTGGAACCATCTTAATTATAAATCATCTCATCATCATCAGTTAATCAGCCCTGTGTGTTTCTAAAGGCTCAGACAAACTGTTCCCCTCACTATGAAGGTTGCCTCATACTGCACTTGGGATTTAAGGGAAGAGACCATGCTGATTGGCCAATGGAGCATGAAGAAAGAACAAATGAAAAACGACCCAACAGCCAAATCCCAATGGGGCCTTGGAACCCTAGAAAGAAGGGTAACGGTGTGATTTCCTTCCCCATCTATGTGAAGGTGGGTTCTGCGCTGTGGAGGTCTGTGTAAAAATGTAAAAATCAGAAGGCCAGAAATTTTAAAGCATCTATGGCAATGTGATATTTGCACAACAACTCCCATTTGGAAAAAGAAAAGGAATACTCCTTTGGTTTTTTTTTTTCCTTCTTTCCTCCTGAGTGGACATATATGTATGTATGCACAAATATAGACATACATACACACCCCCACAAGCCTATGTGGGATAGAATATGCTTCAGTTTCTTCAAGCATATTTAATATCTTTAAATTTTCAAATGAAAATGTAGCTGTCAATTTTAAACTAATTTGGATGGACAGCAATAAAATGCAAACCTCACTTCAAATTAGAATTTTCAGTGAGGATTTCTAATGGAAAGTAATTGCTGACAATAGGAAATGACAAATTACTAATTACTTAGTTCAATTAGACTTTTGTGCCTTTGGTCCTAAGTGGCAAGCATACAGCAAATCTTGCACTTTTATAACAATTAATGACACTAAAACTATTTAAACTGCCAACAGATGTGAGTAAGAAGACATGAATTGAAACTTACTTAATTTACATACTATCCCTATTTTATATCAAGTAAATGGTGTTTAATTTTTATGCTACAATTAAATATTACTGGTAAAGGATAATTTCTGCAGAACTTTGGAGGGCAAAATATCACTATTCAAAAGCCGGTCAGTGTTAATGTGCCTATTTCTCTTATCACAGCAGTATTTCTCTTTAAAAGATTCTTAGAGGATAGATTTGTATCCATACTATGTTCATGGCTATATATCAGTGTTAATTAAAACCTGGTTCTTCCCTGCTTTAATCTTTCCTTTTTTCTGTTCTTTCTTTTTCACTTCATTTATCCTTTTCTTCTTCAATTTCCTAATCGTCTATTTACCCCCTATCTATGTCTACGTGTTGTACATGTGTATATTTATTCTTCTCCATTTTCCCTGTAAGACTTAACAGCTATTGTTTGGGGAAAGGAGGTTGTTTTGATGGTTAATCTCAATAACTGCCTCTGTGCAGTGAACTTTTGGTTGTATCCCATAGGGACTTCATTTGGTTTTGCGATAATCATTGGTATATTTTAGATTTCCTTCATATATATTTCTTTTTCTTTCTTTGTTATTTCTACAAGTAATCAGAATTATACTCTTGTTTTCTCTGAAGGTCTGGCAGCACAACAGACAGATTGTAAATACATTGCAGAATTGAAAATAAAGGTAAACAAGATTCAATTAAATTTGTAGTAATCAATTTTATTAAGCTTTCTCGAAATATATATATATGTATATATACATATATATACACACATACATATATGCGTGTGTGTGTAAATTTCCAAATCATGTAAAAAAGTATCCAGTTGGTAATATGAAAAAATACTAATCAATGGGGACACAAACTCACCTGGCATATTGTGTATACAGAGTAGGCACAAAGCACAAGAAATAAACATGAAAAGATTTTCCAGAAAAAGAAATATATAACAACGTTGGTAAAGTTAATGGCCTTAAAATTGTCGCACATCTAAGCTGTGGGTAGAATCGAGAGAGGAAAACTAAACTGGCTCTATTATTCCAAGGATCTCCTCTGGGAAATTCTTCAACCCAAGAGAATCGCTTCTTGTCACTACCAGCTCTGGAGCAAAGCACTCTGTCCCCTTCCCCAGTGCTCGGCACACCACTGAAAGCATCCCATTAAAATTAAATGTTCGTTCTTATCAAAATCATTTACATTTGAAGATGGTACGTATGTCAAGTCATATTGCCACGGAGAGTTCATTATCAATAGATGAAAGACAGCTTTTTGGTCTAGCTTCTTTGTAAGAGAATTAAAAAAAAAAGTAAACAGACATACTGTTTTATTATTGGTGGTGTTTGGTGGAGGGAAGCAAAAACTGACGGCAAACAGATTTTCACAAGTGCATCTCTCCCTGGATTTTTCTTGATTTTTGCAGTTTTCATGATGTGTGCAATTAAACTATTGTTTTGGGACAAAATGGTAAAGGAGAACGAAATAACCAGAGGTAGTTTTGGACAAACCTCTGTTGTTTCACCACAGCTGTCGTTTTCTTTTCCCACAAGCTCTGTGAACTTTAAGGGCTAGAAATATAACAGAGAGCATATTGGATAATAGAGGAAAAAGGAAAAGCTTAGGCAGGGGGTAGGAGGCCTGGGCAGGGACAGAGGAAAGAAAGAGTTTCACAAATCATAAGAAAAAATGGCATTGGCATTGTGCTTAGAAAAAGATAATGTGGAAAAGGGGTGATAGCAGGGATAGAAGTAGCAAGTATACCTGGAGCAAGAAGGACAGAGAAAAAGAAGTGGCCTAATTAGAAGAAAAAAGAGAGACAGATGATGGGGGAAAGCAAAAGAGGGGTCACAGATACCAGCAAGGAAAAAAATATAATGAAGCTCAAGGAAATTAGCAGGACAGAGATGAGGCTAAGAATATGGCATCCTTACTCATGCCACTATGAATCACGAGCGCACAATGTTTAGACTGATTTAATCGTCCAAAGAATGGAACATTTCCTTCCTAGTTTCCATCATCATTATTGAGACACAAGCACCAGATAAAATGTCACTGGTGGTGAGCTGGACTTCTGATTCAAGTATACAGGCTTTCCTGAGAAACTGAAAGGTGTGTTTATGCTTATGACTTTATCCCCACCCCTGCTTCTTTCTTTATCTGCCACAGGTAGAGTGCACAACTGTGTCCTATGGCCAGTGAAGTTTCTTTGGAGAAGTTTCATTGTAAACCCTCTATTGAATGTTCTGTTTAAGGGAAATGATACTACAATGGCATCTCATTACAAGCATTGGTAGAACAGAGTTCATGTGCTTATATGTGCATTTAAAAAAACCTTACTAAGAGAAATGTATTCTTACCTAGGGCTGCTTGAAAAACAAAAACGAAGAATCCTCACAATGTGGATTGTAGCTCCCCCCCCCCCATTTACCTACATTTCATTTCTGGAAACTTAAAATCACTCATATGAGAAAATTAGGGCTCTCTACAGTAGTGCAATGCTTCTGTGATCTCATGGATGTGGGGACTCCCTTTAAAGAGACAGGTTGTAATTCAACCATTCCTGTTCATTCTCTTCATGTCCTCCCATATATATCAGCCACAGAGGGTTTTACTCTCATTTGTTTTGGAGGGGGGAGGTAGGGCAATTGGGGTAAAGTGACTTGCCCAAGGTCACACGGCTAGTTTTTTTGTGTTAAGTGTCTGAGGCCGGATTTAAAATCAGGTCCTCCTGAGTCCAGGGCCAGTGTGCTATTCACTGCACCACCTAGTCACCCCTTTACTTTCATTTTTGGAGAGCTCATAGGCCGTTCATTAGTTATCTCTTGTTCTCATTGTGCATCTTTTCTTCCTGTCAGCCTGGAAACAAACATATATTAGGCATCTATGATGTGCCAGACACTGCATACAAAGCAAGGCATGGAGAAGTTTAAATGATTTGTTCAACGTCCTCCAGTTAGTAAGTGCCCAGAGGTAGAATTTGAACCCAGGTTTTCCTGACTTCAAGTATAGTGCTGTATTCTCTACATGATGGTACCTTTGCTTCTCCTAAATAATTCTTGCTCTAGATTATATCATAGACCACTCATGCCAACCACATACCTCACTACTGACCTTTGAATCATCTAAGGTGATTAAAAAAGAAAACTGCTTGAAGCTCCCTTGTAATTAGGGGGTGTTAGCACTTCTTTTATTTTGTAGATGTGCAGTGCTTCTGAGCAGCCTAGTGTGAACCTATATAGAAAAGTCTACATTGTAAATAATAATAGATGACATTTATATATTACATTAAGATTTATAAAGCACTTTTCATACATGTTATTATTTGAGACCTTTGACACACAAGGAAACTAAGGCTTAGATAGATTCATTGACTTGCTTTGTTTCACAGCTAGAAAATGTTCAGGAGTTGGATTTGAACTTGATCTTCCTGATTCCAAGTTCAGAAAGTGGTCCACTATACTACACAGAATCTCCATAGTTGACTAAAGAGGAACATGGAAGGTGCTTTCTGAGACAAGGCAGGAAGAGATTTTCTCAAGGATCATTGGCAGTACTTCAAGATTTGTGCTAATCTCATAGAGCAGGGACAGAATTTCTCTGGCAGGTATCCCCAGAAAACCTTATATAAATAAGAACCTCAGGACTGGGTATAACTTCAAAAGATGCACATGAAGAAGGAGATAGGGTGGGGTAGTAGATGTGGGGCATTCTTTAATTTGAGGTAGTCCTTGGGGAGACAGTTTGGGAGCAGGATTGGTAGGTAGGCAACAATAGAAACCTTTTGAGATGATTATTTGCCCAGTGGAAAATACCTTTTGACGTACCCTTCCCTGGATATGCCAGAGGCTAGAAAGTGATACCAGAAAATAACATATTTTAAAATGGTCTACCATTCTTGTGAAAGGAAGGACTTATTTTATACATGTCCAAATACACATGCATACATACATACACAAAATGTGTGCATGTGTATGTTGTTATATGTATATATACAACATGTACATGTTGTTTGTGTATATCAACATAAATGTTTGTATGTGCGTATGTGCATACATGATCTTCCTAGTCTTTTAGTTTACCTTGAGCTTGCTCTGTCCAATAACTGCTAATTCAAAATATTTAAACTAATAACCTGAAATGATTATCTTCATTTATTTCCTGAGAGAATTTGGCTTAGTAAAATGTACTGTGAATAGACACTGGGCTCAAAATTCCAATTTCCTTTGTAACCATATTTATTTCTTCTGTGGGAATAAGCCCAAGACTTTGTTAGTGGTATGGTACAAACATCTCAGTAGGGAAAGGTGTAGACTTATAAATTGAGCGAGGGAAATTTGACATTATAAGATAGGTACTTTGTAAGAACATTTTCCTTGCTTCTAGAGATTCATAGGCTTCAAAGTGATCTCACAGAGAACACCTATTGTGCCAGCAACTTGTATTTATATCATATTTTTATTCATTCTTGCTTAATGGAGCAAGTTAGAAAAGTGATCATATACCTGGGTAGACACACAATGCAAGTGTTATTTTATAACATGAAAGGAGTTGGTATTATATAGTTCCATGTAAAGAAAGGCATGGGTAGCTAGGTGATGCAGTAGATAGAGTGCCAGGATTGGAGTCAGGAAAACTCATCTTCCTGAGTTCAAATCTGGCCTCAGACACTTACTAGGTGTGTGACCCTGGGCACTTGACCCTGTTTACCTCAGTTTCTTCGTCTGTAAAGTGAACTGGAGAAGGAACTAACAAATCACTCCAATATCTTTGACAAGAAAACTCCAAATGGGTCCCTGAAGAGTCAGACATTACTTAACAACAACAAAAGGCAATAATAATACAGCTGATAAATGTAGAACAACCTGGAACATTGGAAAGCTTTCTCTCTGGAGTTAGTATTGTAGCATTAGAAGATCTGGTTCAAGTTCTACCATTTATGTTTATTACCTGAGAGACCTCGAACAAGTGGGGACCTTCCTGGTCTTCAGTTTCTTCATGGGTAAAGTGAGAGAGTTGGACTGGGTCCCTTACAGTTCTAGAACTCTCATCCTAGTAACTGTGCTTTCTAAATAAGTAAATTAAATCGAAGATTGGTAGCATGAAGATTCAGTCCTAGGTGGGGATTTTAAAACCCTTGAGGCAGAAGAGAGGGCTTCCTGCTTTAGAAGAATCTAGCTCAGGCCTATCTTTCCAGGTTTTTCACACACTATTCCCTTTCATACATTCTTCTTTCCAGTCAAATTATCCTACCAGCTGTTCCTTATACAAAACAACCCACCTTCCCAACTCCTTGGCTTTGTATGAGCTTTCTCCAGGCTTTGAATGCATTTCCTTTTCATCTCAGCCTTTTATCATCCATGCCACCTCCTGTATTATCCCTTTCCTGATCTCCACAGTTGTGTGTCACCCTTGCTGCCCCCCAATTTACGTGATATTTCCTTTATGTGTATTTTATGTTTACTTATGTATGCATATACTCCCCTTTCCCCAACAGAATATGTTTCTGGTAGGCAGAGACAGTTTCATTTTTATCTCTATCTCCAATGCCTAGAACAGTGTCTGGCACACAGTAGGTGTTTACGAAATACTGTTTGAAGTGAACCGAAGCTTAGTGATCATGGACTTAAAGCTTCTGGAGAGATGACTGATTCTGCTGTTTCAGGTTTTTAGTTTGAAAATGAACCCACACATTTTTATCAAGAGTTTGACTCGGCTATCTAGATCATAAATCGTGAATTGGTTCACATTTTCAAGGAACATGAATGTGTTCCTAGTAGGCTAAAACTGTTTTAGAAAAAGAAAGTTTATCCTAACTTGAGCCTTTTATAAAATCAAAGAAATGCTGAAAAATCTTTAATCATGATTATAAAACACACACAGATCATTGGGATTGGCTTCAGATGACCTCAATGATAGCTCCAGGTCTGTTACCAAATATTTTGTGTCATTTTTCACAAATCAATTAGCAAATCACTATCTGAGTCTCATTTTGCTAATCTGTAAAATATAATCTAAAATTCATTTGAAAAAATCAAGTGCTATAAAATTATTGGATTTTATTAGCAACACTATAATAGGTTACATATATTTATACACAAATATAGAATGTAATATGCACAATTGATATGTGTACAAATACACATATACACATACCGTAACATATAGCCTAGTCTTTTCATGTAGTAAACTGCTCCTTTCCCCAACCTGAGAAACCTCATTTGTCATGTCATGTCATGTCATACATGACATGATCAGACTGAAGGCAGTCTAACAAGTAGATCATTATGAAATTGAACATTTCAGGCCTGATTTCATGTATTTTTCACACTGGCCAATGTGATAAACATATGTATATATGTATATATATGCACATATGTGCACACAAATATAATTAAAAGGCAAATTTTTATACATTGGCTACAACAAAAAAGATGAAATTTAAAGTAATGTGTGTCTATACTCATACAAAATTTAATAGGGATATACAGGGGTGTCTATATATACATATACATATGTATGTATGTATATATATGTATATATATAATAGAGATACACACATATTTATTACTATTAAGTTTCATCTTATTGTCGTTGGCCCATGTGGAGAATTTTATCTTTTAATGAAAATTCTATCTTTTCTAGTTTGATAACAGAAAAAATTTGATAAGTATGTCTTCAGTGTCTCCATACTGGTTGTAGATATGTGGGCATTGAACACAATAAAGTCAAGGGAAGAGATGCAGCATTCCTCCAGCCTGATATTGTTATTGCTGTTGAGTTTTTTTTTTTTCAGTTGTGTCCGACTCTCAGCGACCTTATTTGGGGCTTTCTTGGCAAAGATACTGGAGTAGTTTGTCGCTTTCTTCTCCAGCTCCTTTTACAGATGAGGAAATTAAGGCAAACAGGGTTAAGTGACTTGCCCAGGTTCACACTGCTAGTAAGTGTCTGAGGCCAGATTTGAACTCATGAAGAGTTTTTTGACTTTTTGACTCCAGGCCTGGCAAGCTATCTCCTTTACCACCTAGATGCCTCCAGTTTGATAGAGTCTCTAATCAATACCCTTTAGCGCATTTTTTTTAAAAGAAATTGGGGTTAAATAACTTGCTCAAGGTTACACGGCCAGTTATTTCTGGGTGTGGTTCTAAGTATCTGAGCCCGGATTCGATCCCCAGGTCATCCCGATACTGGCTCCGGTGCTCTTACTTGCTGAGCCACCTGGCCGCCCCTTAGTGCAATTGTTAAACCAGTTGTTAGTGCACCCTACTTCATGATCTTACCCATAAGTCAGCACAGCAAGAGAGCCAGACCCAGAGTTCAAGTTCTGCCTCTGAATTATACATAGTCTTTGTGAACTTGGGCAAGTCACATACCTTCTCAGTTAAGGCAGTGCTCTAAGTTGCACAAAGGTTGTTTATCTACATGGGTAGAGGAAGTTTCTTCATTAGGAAACCCCTAAATGACTTAATTCACAAGTCTTGGTCACCTCCATGTAATTTATACATACTACATACACACATACATACATGTGTGCATGCATACAAGGACACAGTAGAAGATTTTATTAAATGTATTGCTACATCAAGATATAGTATTTCTATTGAATTCTGATCTACCAACCTAATAACTCAATCAAAAAAAATGTAAATGAAGTTGGTTTGGCATGACTTGTTCTTAATGAACCCATATTGGATCCTAATTATTACTACCTTGTTTTTGGAATGGTCACAAATCATTTGCTTAATTATCTGTTCTAGAATTTTATTGGGGATAAATGTTAAAATTACCAGTCTGCAGCTTCTAGGATTTATTCTTTTCTTTCTTTCTTTTTTTAGTCTTGGAAATTATTTATCTATTTCCAGGCTCCTGCTATCTCTTCTGTTTTCCATGATATTTAACCTGGAGTGGAAAAGACTTGGGGAAGATATGGTAATTGTCTTTGAGAATTGAAATAGTAGAGTGGAGGAAGAATTGGATTTGTTTTGCTTGGACCCAAACAGGAGAACTAGGAGCAAAAAGCAGAATGTGAAGATCTCATCTTGATAAATTAAAATGAAACAACACCCCCTTCCCAAACCACTCTTTCTGTCTCTCTCTGTCTCTGTCTTTCTCTCTCTGTCTCTCCTCTCTTCTCTCTCTCTCTGTCTCTCTCTGTCTCTCTCTGTCTCTGTCTCTCTCTGTCTCTGTCTCTGTCTCTCTCTGTCTCTGTCTCTCTGTCTCTCTGTCTCTGTCTCTCTGTCTCTCTCTCTCTCTCTCTCTCTCTCTCTCTCTCTCTCTCTCTCTCTCTCTCTCTCTCTCTCTCTCTCTCTCTCTGTCTCTCTCTCTCTCTCTGTCTCTCTCTCTCTCTGTCTGTCTTCTTAATAATTAGAGCAATGAGATACTTTAAGCAATAATGGATTTGCCATTACAGGAGATTATCAAAGTGTAGCTAAATGACCACATGTCAGGGAAGTTGTAGAGGGAATTTATGATGGAACTAGATGACTTCTGAGTCTCCTTCCATATTTGAGAGTCCATGATTTCTCCAAGATTGCCATCAGTAGCATTGCAAATTCTTTCAGCAACCTGGAATGCAATTAGTCTGGACATAGAAACTCAAACACATTAAAAGTAGTTAAGTGTTTTCTTTCTTCACCAATAGGGCTAGAATTCCCTCATTTCTCCTACCCCTTCTAATTTGAAAAACATGTTTGTTTGTTTTTTATGTAGAAACGAAATACGAAGTAGGAGCATGGATTTCTCTGCCTCCATTATCAATTTCAAGCAAGGAGCCAAACTATTCCTTGTTGTTTTTGCCCCTAAAATAACTATTAAAGGCCCTTTTTCTGTTTTGAGTTTTTTTTTTTTTGCAAAGTTCAGTTTGTTCTAAACTTTAGTCTTCCTAATATGCATATTATAGATCTAGACCACTCCTTTGTATTCTTCCTTGAATGTGTTCCCCTCCTATCTTTTGTACTTATCCTTTTACATAAATTCTTGCTTTTTTTTTTGCCTTTTTTGGGGGGGAGGGCAATTTGGAGTTAAGTGACTTGCCCAGGGTCACATGGCTAGTTTTTGTGTTGTGTCTGAGGCCAGATTTGAAATCAGGTTCTCCTGACTCCAGGGCCAGTGCTCTATTCACTGTGCTACCTAGCCACCCCTATATGAGTTCTTAGTAGAGATCTCCAGGTGCAGCTGTGCAAGTACCTCCACTTTCTTTGTAATTGGGATTGTATAATTAGAATATTATTTATTTGTTTTTAGTGATCCTTCATTCCTTGTTTGTGATCATTCTTTTTAAAGAGTATTGTCATGGGACATTTCTTTTTTCTCAGAACTTTTTGAAGTTGGGTACATAAAATACTCGACATATCATGACTAAAATTCTTAAGGCTTACATAGGTAAAGTGGTTTAATAGCTTTATCTTTCTTATTACTTGGTCATTACCCTTCTAGAAGTCAAATTGCCCCCTTTACATTGGCAAGGCACAATGAGAAGTTTTAAGATTTGTAGGAAATATCACACACTCCATTTCATAGGGGCTTATATCACAGCACTCTTACTCATTTTATTTTAGTTCTATTTATTTTGCAACAACATCATGAGAATAATTTGGAGACAATTCCTTTTCAGAAAATTATTAGGAACACTCCTACCATTTTTGGTCATTCAGTTCTTTGGTTGTAGGATAAATTTACAGTATGTTCTCACTACTCTTCCCTTATGAAGAAGTAATATACAGTCCCATGAGAAGGGCTGAGGATTCTAGGGAAGATAGGATGATCCTTCTGTGTAAATGTTCCTTCAAGCTCAAATTTGAATTGAGTCAATTGGGCTTTGGGTGTCATTCTCACATAGAATTAAACATGTTCATAGCAGCTTCTTAGGCCTATTTGTTTTCAGTCTGTTTAGAGTTTAATTTAATTAGAACTGGGACTCACTTTCAAGTGGGGCAGTACAAGATTAAACCTCTTTTATCTCTTTATATGGGCCCCTCTTTCAAAGAATATTCTTATAGTAGAATTTTTTTTTCCTGCTCTGCTTCATCTTATGCTGTTTTTGTCAACAGAGAAGGAGTGTTGAAGAACTGGGGCAGACAATTTCAATTTCATAGGGAATTTGATGGGCTCATTACCCCTCCCATATATTTACTTGAACATGGCAATGATCTATGTCATGTTACACACATCACTAGTATTAATAATTCAGCTGAATCAAGAGACCTATTGCCATGCTTTGGTATTTACTGCTTGTGTGACATTGGATAAGTCACTGTATTTCTCTGGGCCTTATTTTCCTACTGATGGGGGTAGGATTGGATGCTGTCTAAGGTCACTTCCAACTCTCAATATTTGTTCATTTGATAAGGTTCCCTTCCCCACCCCTTTTTGGACTTGTGATTTCATAGGTGGAGGAACTCCAGCATGGGAATTCTCTTGATTGATACCAAATGGAATTAATCTGTAATATATGATCTTAATAAATTGCCTGGGAGTCACCCAGCTGTTTTTATACTTAAAATAATTTTATTAAAATGAATACAGTTCAAAACACCTCTGTTGCAGTGTATAAAATTTTTAAATAGGTGTTCTACATATTTCTTAATGCTAGTCACCTGTACAGAACAATATATAAAAATTAGCTGGCACTTTGGGACATGTCAGAAGGTCACTTTGAACTGAGGTCTTTTTAACTCCAAATCTGGTTCTTTACATAGTGTACTACACTCTGCTATCTTTGATTTTATATAAGATATAACAATAAACAACAATAATGATAATAATAGCCTTCATTAATAGATTGTGGTTTAAGTTTTATTAGAGTTACCACTGTGAATGACCCAGTGTGGATGTAGATAATTGATAATAAATGGAGTATACCTGTAGATTAACAATGACTTTTTTTTTCAAAGCAATCGGGGTTAAGTGACTTGCTCAAGGTTACACAGCCAGTTATTTCTGGGTGGGTGCTAAGTGTCTGAGCCTGGGATTCGATCCCCAGGTCATCCCGACACTAGAGCTGGTGCTCTTACTCGCTGTGCTACCTGGCCGCCCCGACAATGACTTCTTAATGGCAAAACTGAATGACTTTTTCTCAATCCTTGTCCTTCTGGACCTCCCTGTAACATTTGTCATTCCTGATCAACCATTCCTCTTGAATATTCTTTCCTTTCTGGATTTTAGTATCATTGTTCTCTGCTGGTTCTTCTCTTACCTGTCTGACCACAACCTTCTGAGTCCCCTTTGCTGGCTCATTATACATATCATGCCTCCTAACAGTAGATGTTGCCCAAGGCTCTACCCTAGGCCCTTTTGTATTGTCTCTGTCTTCTCTTACTTAGTGATTTTATCAGATCCCATGGGATTAATTATAATCTCCATGCAACTGGTGTTCAAATCTCTATATGTCCAGCCCTAGCCTCTCTCCTGATCACCAGTCATGCATCTCTATCAGCCTACTGGATATTTTGAATTGGATATTCTCAAACTTAACTTGTCCCAAACTGAGCTCATTATATTTTCCCCAAATCTAACATTCATCAGAACTACCATATTTCTCTTGAGGGCAGCACCATCCTTCCAATTACCCAAGTTCATCCCCTTCTCATTTTCCTTGCCTGCTCATCCTACTTATCTCTGCATATCTAATCAGTCCACCAGTCTTCTTGTTTTCACCACAACTACATCTCTTTTATGAGTCTCCTTTTTCTACACAGATGGCCACCACCCTAGTCCTTCACCATCTGTTATCTCTAGAATCAAATATAAACACCTGTTTCATTTTTAAAGCACTTTACAACCAAACCCCAATCTATCTGTTACATGACTATTTTCTTTTACTCTGAAGGTAAGCCAAACTGGGCTTTTTTGTTTTTCTCATACACACATTCTTGTCACCTTTGCACTACATGGCCCCCATACCTAGAATGCATTCCATATCTTTTCTTTTTTTTTTTTCCAAATGCTTTATTAACTTCTGATTTACATCATTCATTTCCACCAGATTTTGAGTTACAAATTTTCTCCCCATTGTTCCCCTACCCACCCCCCAAAATACCAGTCCCACAGGATATCCCCTACTCCAATCTGCTATCTCCCATATTTTCTCCCATACCCCTTTTGACTTTTCCAGTGGATCTCTATGCCCCAGTGCCTGTATATCTTATTTCCCAATTACATGTAAAATAGTATTGATAATAGTATATATTTGAATATTTGATTTTAAAACTTTGAATTCCAGATTCATTCCCTTCCTTCCTTGTCACCCACCCTTACTGGGAAGATAAGCAGTTCAGTATAGGATGTACATGTGTGGCTAATGCAAAACAATAACATAGTAGATATATTGTAAAAGACTGACTATATTTCCCTCCCTCCTATCCTACCTTCCCCTTGTTCTATTCTCTACTTTGATCCTGTCCCTTTTCAAAAGTGGGTGCTTCCAACTTCCCTCCCCCCAGCCTTCCCTCCCTTCCATCATCCCCCCTCTCATCCCCTTCCCCCCCTACTCTCCTGGAGGATGAGATACTCTATTTAGTGTGTATTTCATTCCCTCCTCAAGCCAAATTCAATGGGAATAAGGTTGACCCATTCCCTTTTGACTTCCTAGTCTTCCCTTCCATTGTAACCATTTCCCCTTGCCTCTTCTCTATGAGATAGTTTACTCCATTCTGTCTTTCCCCATCTCTTCTCATTATATTCCTCTCTCACCTCTTAATTTCACCTTTTAAGTATCATCCCTTCCTGTTAAATTGGTCCTGTGCCTTCTATCTATGTATACCTGTAAACATATATACACACATTCACATATGTATTCATATGCCCATATACCCTCATATATATAAATACATATATATATATTTCTACTCCTTTCAACTACTGAGAAAAGTTTCATAAGTTACAATTATTGTTTTTCCATGTAGTAATGTTAAATAGTTCAACTTTGATAAGTTCCTTATGATTTCTTTTCCCTGTTTACCTTCTCATGCTTCACTTGCTTCTTATATCTGAATGTCAAATTTTCTGTTCAACTCTGGTTTTTTCAGCAAGAATGCTTGAAAGTCCTCTATTCCACTGAATGACCATATTTTCCCCTGAAACATGATACTCAGTTTTGCTGGGTAGGTGACTCTTGGTTTTAATCCCAGTTCCTTTGCCCTCCGGAATATCATATTCCAAGCCCTTTGATCCCTCAGTGTAGAAGCTGCCAGATCCTGGGTTACCCTGATTGTGTTTCCACAATATTCAAATTGTTTCTTCCTGGCTGCTTGTAATATTCTCTCCTTAATCTGGGTATTCAAGAACCTGGCTATAATATTCCTAGGACTTTTCTTCTTGGGATCTTTTTCAGGAGGTGATCAGTGGATTCTTTCAACCTCTATTTTGCCCTCTGATTCTAAAACATCAGGGCGGTTTTCTTTGAGAATTTCCTGGAGGATGATTTCTAGGCTCTTACTTTGATCATGGCTTTCAGGTAGTCCAATAATTTTTAAATTATCTCTCCTGGATCTATTTTCCAGGTCAGTGGTTTTTCCCATGAGATATTTCACATTGCCTTCTATTCTTTCATTTGTTTGGATCTGCTTAACAGCATCTTGATTTCTCATAAAGTCATTAGCTTCCATTTGCTCCAGTCTAATTCTGAAGCAATGATTCTCCTCATTGAGCTTTTGAGATTCTTTTTCCATCTGGCAAATTTGACTTTTTAAGGCATTCTTCTCCTCATTACCTTTTTGTGCCTCTTTTGCATTTGAGTCAGTCTGTTTTTTAAGGTGTTATTTTCCTCAGTCAGGCTGTTGACTCTCATTTTATAACTTTCTTGCATTGTTCTCATTTCTCTTCCCAATTTTTCCTCCACTTCTCTTATCTGCTTCTTAAGGTCCTCTATGGCCTGTAACCAGCTTGTATTTTCCTTTGAAGCTTTTGGTGCAGGAGTTATTTTCACTCAATAATCACTTGGTTTGATGTATGCTGAAATGTTTTTAGGCTATCATCTGAGGTAAATCTTGTAATCCTAGGTTCACTATCTTTATATATCATTCCATGAAATATACTTGCCTTAAACAAGAATTCTAAATTTAAATCTTATAAATTAGACACTTACAAAAACAATATGTACTAGAGATTGCAATTCAGCAAAAGGAGAGTGTATTTTAAACCTTCTAGACCTTTATTTATTTATTTATTGGGAATCAGTTACCAAAATAGCAGATGGAACTTTTTATAAGCCAGGTTGCCTCTCCAAGTCCAAATGACATAGATGCAACAGAGAGGGAATGTCACGTTGTGGATGTACTTTACAACCTGACTCCTATGTTCTTAGATTTTTCACATATTATTCTTTTTTTATACTTTCCACTATACAGCCAAACTAGTTTTCTTGCTATTCACCACACACATCATTCCATTTACCATCCCTTTGCCTTTGCATAAACTGTTTTACATTCCTACAATATATTTTCTCCCTCTCCACTTCTGCCTTACAGAAGTCCCATTTTCATTAAAGCCTATTTCTTTTTTTTTTTTTTTTGGAGGAGGGAAGGTAGGGCAATTGGGGCTAAGTGACTTGCCCAAGGTGACATGGCTAGTTTTTTTGTGTTGTGTCTGAGGCTGGATTTGAACTCAGGTCCTCCTGACTCCAGAACCAGTGCTCTATTCACTGTACCACCTAGCCACCCCCGATTAAAGCCTATTTCAAAATTACCTTCAAAACTTCCATCCAAGTTATGTTGTTTTCCTCAAGAGAACACAAATTTCTTAATGAGATGGAATGTTTTCTTTTTGTCTTTGTAGCTCTAGCACCAAATGTAGAAACTTACAAATAGCAGGTAATTAATATTTGCTGATTGATTGACTGAAATGTGTAGAGTGTTGCCCAGGGTCAAATCCCATACTATAAAATTATTAGCTGTGTGGGCCTGGACAAATTCTTTAGTCTCTCTGAGACTCAGTTTACTTACTTGGAATAAAGGGAGGATTAAAATATTTATCTCATGTTATTAGGATCAAATGAAATAAATATATGTAAAGTACTTCCCAAACCATAGCATACAATATGAATTTCTTTATTACGAAGTATTTAACTTCCCCACTAAAGTCCTACTGTAATGATTATTGTGAAGTTTTATTATTCTTCCCTCTATCTAGGAACAGGATCCATTCTTCAGAGAGACTAAACTAAACTCTGCATAGTCTCAAGAAACAGCTCATTATTCTAGACCCTTAGAAAACAAAAAAAAGCACCATCTCTATCTGCAAATGTTTTTTTGTGACAAATTTAAAACAAGAATGCAAATTCACAAAATTACCAAAAAGCAACAATAAGATGGTTCATGGGTTGCAATGACGGGGTACATCTGGGAAGGCTACTGTAGGAGACAGATGTATGCCTGTGATGAACAGGGGAAAGAGATGTGCTCTGGCGATTACATTCAAAACATGTAAGGAATACCACGACTTAACTTGGAAAGAGGATAAACCACAATAATGACATCATACCAAAACTTTCCTTTGATGCAATATATATGTGTTATTGTTTTAAGCCAACATAGAGATACTGTTTCACCTGAGAATTAGAATCAGAGAATTTCAGAGTTGGAAGGGATCTCAGCAGTGCAGGGTAGGGACTCTTGAGTCAGAGGATTTGGGTTCAAATTCCATGAGGCTTACTACTACTCGACCTCCCTGAGCCTCAGTTACCAAATCTGTAAAATGAGGGGATTGGAATGGATGGCCTTTGAGGTCCCTTCCATCTCTGGGCCTATGATACTATAATCTTTAATCTCACTCACCCCACTTACCCCTTCAGTTGCCAAATCTTGTTATTTCTACCTCTGAAGCATCTTTCTCCACCACTTCTGTCTCTTTACTCACATCACCCCACTCTTCCAAGTCCTGATTATCTCTCACCTGTACTATTTCAACAATCTCATTATTGATGTCCTTATTTATCTTTTCCCTCTCCAATCCATCTTTTATGAAGTACCCAAACTGATTTCTATAAAGCAAAGTAATACCATGTCATCCCTTTTCCTCAAAAACATTCCAGTGATTTGCTATCACTTAAGAGAATTAAATATACACTTTTCTGTTTATCATTTAAATTCCTTCCCAACCTGGCCTCATCCTACCTTCCCACCTTACTGTACTTTGTTCCCTTCTACTCATACTATAGTCTAGTCAGACTGGAATTCTTGCTGTTTTTGTTTCCCACTTCTGTGCCTTTGCACATGCTGTCCCTCATGTCTGAAATCCATCCCCCCTACTCAGAATCCCAAATTTCCTTGAAGGTTCAGCTTATGCATCACTTTCTATAGGTCTTCTGATCCTCCTAGCTGCTAGTGTCCTTCTACCCCTTTCATCTTTTGTCTATTTTGTATATAGCTACCTATGTACATCTCCTCCATTTAGATTGTAAGCTTCTTGAGGGAAAATACTGTTCCTATTTTTTTCTTTATATGTCCAGTGCCTAGCACAGTATTTTCTTGACACATAGAAAATGTTTAATAAATGCTTGTTGATTAATTGATTAAAAGAAAGAAGACCAATGTACAAATATTCCTTGGGATCATATAATTTAATTTTAAATTCAACACATTTTCATTCATCTGAGGCAGTCCAACAAATTTTTGGGCTCAGTAATAATGCCTTTCTTATTTAAACCATTATTTCAGTGGTATTACTGCCAATTACACATGGCCGTGTGCTTGCTGACACATTTTCAGTGATTAATGATGTGAAAAATGTTCTTTTCCGACACAATTTTGCCTCTTCATGCATCAACTTGGCCCTCCTTTCTTGTTCTATTTCAGCCTCACCCTTAGCCTTCCTTGAAGCCATTGTGAAATAGTTTAATATAAAAATGTCCCTTGGTAAGACTTATGGATATTTATTTTGGGGAAAAATCACTACCAGGTCTCACATACCAAGTAATTAATTCCATAAGCTTTAATGAATGCTATCACACACCCGAAATGACACTTTAAATAAAAACTTTTCCAGTAATTTTCAGCACAATTTCCTGCCAATTTTGTCAGAATCTTTACCCCATCCCATTTCACAGCCATATTCCCATGTCATCTTTGTGCTTTTTATTCATGACTGCTTTTTCTATTCTTTATTCCAAACATAAACTTCTTCTCGGTACCTTGCCAGATTGTGTGCTCGAGATTTTCTTTCCTATGCTTTGACAGAATAGCTCTTCTCTATACTACCCCACACCTCTGTCCATCGCATTGGTCACTGGTTAGTAGTAAGTCTGCTGGTTTCTGAATTTTACAAAAAATTTTTTTTGAATGGCAGAGCATTCTAGCAACAACAGCAACTGATATTTGTATAGCGATTAAAGGTGTACAAGACTCTTCACACACATTATCTCATTTGATCCTCATACCAATTCTATGAGGTAGGTGATGTTATTTTCCCTATTTTACAAATGAGGAAACTTATCTCTGTGGTAGCTTACATTTCTGAGAGATGATTCCATGTATTGGGCTTGGATATGGCTTTTTATTTTTGCTTTTTTGGAGAGGGGAAGGCAGGGCAATTGGGGTTAAGTGACTTGCCCAAGGTCACATGGCTAGTAAGTGTTAAGTGTCTGAGGTTGAATTTGAACTCAGGTCCTCCTGACTCCAGGATCAGTGTTCTATTCACTGTGCCATCTACTTGCCCCTTGGATATAACTTTTGTTCCTTTCAATTATGATGTTTGACTTGGAGCCCTTTCTATGTGACTCAATGTTCATCATCTCTTGGTTGTTTGTTTTTAATTTGAAGGACCAATTTATGAGTTTTCTTTCACTTTCTATTACTTGCCTCCAAGAAGAAGCCATAATTGGGTCACACTATAGAATCCCAAATCTGTTTCATAGAGTAATATAAAAGAATCAAGAAATTTTGCCATTTGAGATTTAGAAGGGACTTGAAAGTCATGTAGTTCAACCCATACAAAAAAGTAATCCATATATAGCTGATAAGTGTTTAGCCAGTCTCTGGCTTGAAGAATCCTAAGGATGAGAAATCTACTTCCTGAAGCAACCAATTCCAATTTTTGACACCTCTAATAGGTAGGAATATTTTTCTGACATCAATATCAAATGTTTCCTTTTTACAATTTCCAAACTTTGCTCTTGATTCTTTTTTTGGGGCCAAAAAAAAGAATAACATCAATTGCTTCTTCATGGTATTTTTAAAGCACTTAGCAAAATGCTTGGTGCATAGTAGGTACTATATAAATGCTTTCATCATCATCATCATCATCGTCATTACCATCATCATCATCCTCCCCACTGAATTTCATTTTATTAAGATTCAGCCCTGCCAGGATTGGTGGTGCATGCCTGTAATACTTGTTCTTGGGAAGGCTCAGGCTGATGGATTGCCTGAACTCTGGGGTTCTGAGCTGCAATGGGTTAAAACTGATTGGATTTATTTGGATATTGTCTAGCACCAGTATGGTGAGTCCCTGGGAAAGCATGTAATACTAGGCTCCCTAAGGAGGGGTGAACTGAACTAGGAAATGGAGCAGGTCAGAGCTTCAGGCTTGACAGAGTCAGGCTTGTGTATAATGTACTTCTAACCCAGGTGAAATGGGAAGACCCAGTATCAAAGACAAAAACAAAAAATTCAAACCCCTTTTTCTGGCATATCACTATCTTTCTAGATCCAATTGATTCTGTGGTCCAATGTGTTAATTATTCCTCTTAGGTTGATGTGATCTACAAACTTAATGAATATGCCACATATTTCCTGAACTTAGGCAGGGATCAGGCAGACTACGGTCCAATGACCAAATCCAGTCAGTGGTCTGTTTTTGCATAGCCATTGAGCTAAAAATGGTTTTTCTATTTTAAAATATAGTAATTCTTTATCTTGAAATGTAAAAATGATTGTTAGCTAGTGTTATGGGAATGGGAATTTAAGATCTTCCCTGCCCCTAGGCCCTTTGATGGGCTTAAGTGACTCTGAGAACCTTCCTTGATTTGAAAATATACTCTGCCCCCTAATAGGCTGAATGTGGTTACCTGGAGCCTGTGACAGGAGGCTTGTTTTTCAGGAATGCCCACATTTTGATGCTTTGTGATTGGGCAGTGGGACAAGAGGGTTGTTACATTCTCTGAGACAGGAGAAGACTATATATAACTCTGGTGTGGTTTTTTGTTTTGGGGCTCACTTTGAGAAGAGTTTTGTGATTTGACCAGACGAGACTCTGGGCAGCAATTGAGCCCCCTGGGTTTTGAAATCCCAGATGTTGGTGCTTCCTTCTCTGGTAACTGTGACTAGGTATGGATGTAATGGTCAGACAGTTGGAAGTCTGTCTACTTCTCTGTTTCTCTGTCTGTACTTTTTTGTCTGCTTGCAACCTCTGTATTCTCTGAATTTCAGTGTGCTGATCTTTTCCCCCTGAACTAGGTAAATGAGATGTTTTATTAAAGCAAAATTGTTAAACCATTTTGAGTTGCTTTCCTTTAGAAAAGCAGATCTAAGAACCTGTGTTGGCAGTCACCCTGGGGATGCTAAGGTGCTTGCTGCTACAGCTAGAAAGAGGGTCATACAAAAATGGGTGGAGTGCCCTGGCTATAGTTTGCCAGCCCCTGATCTAAGACATCAGGAAAGATGTTTAATAACTAAAAGTCAAGCATATACCACTGGAACCTTCTTTGATTGACATTAAATTAGTAATTACTACTTTTTGAGATCAGCTATCCAACTAGGTCTAATCCATTTAATTATATTATTGTCTAGTTGATATTTCTCCATCTTCTCCAAATAAATACTATGAGATATTTGATAAAAATCTTTGATAAAGTATCTATCTATCCATCCATCCATCCATCTATCTATCTATCTATCTATCTATCTATCTATCTATCTATCTATCTATCTATCTACAGCATTCTCTTGTCAAAAAAGAAAGTGGGTTTAGTCTGGCATGGTCTGTTCTTGATGACCCCATAGCAGTTAACCCATGCTTCTCTTTGTAATCATTTTCCCCCCTCTTCTAGTTCAACAACCATCCCTTAAATGGTCTGTAAAGTTCACTATTCCTTTAAGATAAATGGAGCAGTTTAGTACTGAAAGGGACAGAACAAATATTTTTGTGTAAAGGAAAAGATTTATATGACTTGTCAAAGGATTAAGATATTGTGGTTATAGATGAACATTTTGATACTGAAAAGGTGTAGGTATCAAATAAAATAAAAATAAAAATGTCCAATATATGTGTATAAAGAAACAGTTTTCAAATGCGGTTTGAATAGTCTTAGAAAATGAACCATGTTATTAACATTAATACTCCATCTTGAGAACAGTATAGAATGATGCTTTGCTTGTGTTTTGAACACTTTGATTTTTAAAGAGGTAGAGAAAGAATTTATTTATCAAAAACTGGAGAAACAGTATAAATAAATTCAGTTGCAAGGGTGCTAAAGGAGATGTCAGACAGTCTTGAATTTAGAACTGCAAGGGATTATTGTACCTTAGCTCATTTGCACATAATTATTTAATGACTAAAGAAGATAAAACTAAAATGAATGAAAAGTCATATAAACATTTGGAAATGGATATAGATTAAAAACCACTATCAAGTTGCTAGGGGAAATTTGGGTAGCTCTGAATTTTAAGTGGAAGGTGAGTCAGTGAGAGTAATGAGGTCTTGGTTTAAGGCATTATAAGTATAGTAACTGGATATAGCAACCTATATTCAACCAGAGAAAGAAAACCCAACTTAACGTGGAGTACAAAGGACATAGGATGAGTGAAGGCGTGAAAAAAACTGTATTAGTTCAAAATGGTCAATCTACAGAAGGCTTCAACTAAGTGGCTCCTGATTGGTGGGATGATTGAATTAATTAGTCAAGTTTTTCTGGCCCTCGCTCTTTGCTGCCACCTTTAGCAGAAGAAGGAGAAACACAGAGGGTTTTGCAGCTGCTTTGCATCCTGTTGGGGAGGTTTGATTGCTTGTTCGGAAAGAGTCAATCTGAGCTGTGTTGCTGGGAGCTCCATTCTCAAAGGATGATGCTGAATTCAGATAAGTTAATAACTAGTTGCTGGTCTGTATAGCCCAGAGATAGTCAGTTAGATGACCTCTGCAGTTTTCTAGCTTAAAGAGAACTGTTATTCACATTAAGATGTACTACTTTCTAAAAACCCTTTTTAAGGATTGTAAATTGAAAGAGCTTGTAAATGCTATGTTTGAGTAGAGAAGATAAGAGGATTTGCCCAGCTGGAGTGGTGAAGACCAACAGTCAAGCAATGAGCTGTTTCCTGTAGTGTCCAATCCTCACCATGGATATTGACACATTGGAAGGAGAGTGTGACCTTGTGGATTGTGATGTGTTTTATAATTTATGAATTTGCCTTAATGTGTGAGTATGATATTTATTTTCTTTGCTGATAAAAATGGCTGTTTAAGATATAAAAATGTGTTCTGAGTGTCTGATTATGTATTTATCATGCCCTATGTAGGCATGTTACATTGTAAGTGGCTTATGTGAATGGGAAATATATTGGCAGGAACTTAAGAGCTAGGGTATCAAGTGGGGTAGAGTTATTTCTAGGAGTCTGAGAAAGTTTGAGTATAATGATGTAGAGGTGGTCTATAACTGGGGTCTTAGAGCTGTCAGGGTAAGGACAAGTTGAAGTGAATGAACCAATCCAGAGAGTGGTGGTATCTACATACCTAGATGAGAGATGTGAGCCCCACCTACAGAAAGAATGGGGTTTGTCTATCCCTATTATAGTTGGGGGGGGCATTTCTATAGTTACAAATATGTTCTAGAATTTTTCTGTTATCAAAGTTGTGATAATTGTAAACTTTATATGATTTGATGGCATGGTTAGGACAGGACTTCAAAATGGAGTCATGGAGGTTAAATGGTCTTAATGCTTATAAAATATATAGGTAAAGACAGAAAATTTGTATCTTTCCACTGTTCAGACCCATGTTAATTCTATATCAGGTAGATAGGCTTGTGGCCTTTGATTGGATGAAATGCTTGGCTTGCTGCAGGTACTCCTCTCTTCTTCTGCCTTATATAAGTAACTCAATTTATGATTCTGATAAAGAAACTTCCCTTACTCAAGCTTTACCCAACAACTTTTCCACCAAAATTGAGTCTGATTAGGAATGCCACATTCCACAGTTGGTAGTGATTACTTGTTCTCAATCAAACTCTTTCTCAGAGCATTTAATTTCACTGCCTGAACCTCAATTTTGAACAAATTTCCTCCCTGACATCTCTCCCCTCCCTCTTGTGCTGGGTACATTTCTTGTATCGCTAGTGATAAATCTGTTTGTGTGTGTGTGTGCGTGTGTGTGTGTGTGTGTGTGTGTGTGTGTGTGTACTTTTGTTTACCTGTTTACTGCACCACATAATAAGGTTCCTGTTTGTATCAGCTTCCTGAGTATGAATTTCCTAATTCCCAAACCCAGGTCTTTGCTTTAACCTGAGCCACGAAGCCAAACAAAGCAAAAATTAAACTCGCTTATCTATGATTTACAGATTCTTTTCTCTTTCCTATTTTGAAAATGGGAACATTTGCCATTCCCTAATCTTAGGGTATCTCTCTTGATTCAGTGAGCTTCCAAATATTACTGGTAGTGACTCAACACTCACTACCGTGTTTCCCCGATAATAAGACACTGTCTTATTATTATTTTTTGGACAGAAAAACACCAGAGGGCTTATTTTCAGGGGAGGGCTTATTTTAATGAACATTGACAGCAATTTTAATAAACAGGTAAATGTGAACCAAAAAATGTACCTTTATTCAATAAGCAAATCACTGGGGAAGAACAGGATGACACACTCACTGCTGCAGCTCTGATTGGATGCAGCTCAGAGCACGGCGTGCGTTTCATGGGGGGGGGGAGACGGTGCATACAGAGGGTACCATAATGTAGCGTGTAGCGCAGAGGGGGATCACCTTCAGTACAGTAGCAATCTCAATAGAGCTTATTTTCGGGGGAGGGCTTATTTTAGAGGAATCTTACACAGTAAGGGGAGGGCTTATTTTTGGGATAGGTCTTATTATCGGGGAGACACGGTATGTGCCTTGTTGGCACAGGAGGATATAGAACCTTCTAGCCAGGTGACTTGAATTTACCAAAGGTAACCATGTTTACTCTATTATCTCGTTATTTCTCCTGAGCATTCTCTTTTTATTGTTTATTTTTATTTGGTCATTTCCAGTGAAAAAAGGTCACTTTATTGGCAGAGAAAAAAGGGGCAAAATAGGACTTGAACAACTCTGCCCTTTTTTGTTATTACTTATCATCATTCCTTCCACTCCAAGTAAAGATACCATTCCTTCTTTGATCTTTTCTTTTCTCCCAATATGGCTAACCTTGGATCTTTGTTGTTGTTGTTACTATCTTTTCACACTAGCCTTAGCTCATCCTGATATTTAGCACTGCTGCACAATTTCTTTTTACCACATTGAGAAATGATTTTACATTCATTATCTATTACCTGGCCATACTTGCATGTTCTATACGTTCCTTAAAAAAAAAAAAGCTAATTTGATTGGTGAGTTCCCTTTATATCCACATTGACCTTTTCATACAAGTCTCACTTCCTTCACAGAAATTATTTCCCTTTTTTTCCTTCAAAAATTAATTATTTGGTATGTCCTATCACTCCAGGGCTTGATTTCAAATGCAGAATTTTAGTCCAGGAGATCCCATCTATTCTTCCTTTGAAACTCTCCAAATCTGCTTTTCCAAAGTCTATGGTGCCTGCCAGACAGCCTAGATTTTTCTCTACTTATTTGTCACTAACCCTATAAGGGGACGATCACTTTCTGCCCCATAGGATTCCCATCATTTCTACCACCAAAACCTCCCTATTGGATTCAGAATGAAATCATATCCAGAATAAATTTTTGCTGTGTTGGTTTCTCCATCTTTTGAAGAATTAAATATCACTAAGACAAGTCAAGATGTTATTTTGCTTTTGGCAGAGACAGAATGCCAGTGGATGTCTGGATAATTGATACTTTCTAGGTTCATTATATCTTACTTGTAGGTGCCAAGCTTGAGATCTGTTTCCCCAAACTCATCTATTTCCTCTTCCTGCCCCAGTGGTCTGTGGTATACTCCAATGGCAAAATCATATCTATTTCTACATCCATTCACCTTCACCCAAATATTTTCTGCTTTGTTTTTCCCTTTTGTTTTCTGGATTTTCCCACATAGACAGACCTTCTTCACATATCCTTTCCCCTTTTTAATCTGTCCTGTTTTTTTTTTTAATAAAGCAAAGCCATCCAAGTGATGAATTTTATTCCAAATATCAGTGATGTCTACGAGGTCAAATTTACTTCCTTGCATTAAGATCTATGGTTCTTCCTGCTTAGGATAAAAAATATTTGGGCATTTGTACATACACATTTTAGGCTAGAAGTTTTACAACTGGCTTAATTCTTAGATTTTGTCCTCTATGAACTCTTAGATATTTAAATTGATTTTTTTTTCTTGAGGGGGTTTCTTTTTAGTGGTATCTAGATTTGGGAAATTATGGAGACAATCTTTTTTCTTTTCTTATCCTTTTCAACTTAAACCATTTTTGATTGGATTTTCTGGACTTTAGGGAAACACATTTTTGTCAGGTTTTGTTAAGTATAGTTCACCTCTGTTTAGAATTCTGACAATTTTATTTCAAGTCTGGTCTAGAAGTTCAACTCCCATAGTGAGGCATGACCTTCTGGGCCATTTGTTCATTTCGTATTAATTTTTCTCTTCTGCATTTTTTTGTCTTTAGTGCGCAAAAGTAAGGAAAACATAACCTGTACCCCTATTGTCATCAGTTTCTTGACCAAGGTTTTCATAGTCAGACTTCCTGTTTGGAAATGTAATTTTGCCAATATCAATCACCAAAAGTAGGAAGAAGATATCAGTTTTTAAAAAATCTTAGGGGGAGAGGGTTTTTCTGTAATGTCTTAGGCAATCTTAGATGGCATAGACCTTTTGTTATTGGGTCAACAAATAATGCACAAAGCTGTCCTGAGCAAGGAATCACCAGGTAATACTATTTATTCTTCTTCTGAGCCATACTGGATAAACTCTCATCTTATAGATTCTGTGATTCTAATATGTAATTCTTTGGAAGACAAGAAACTACTTCCTTCTCCAAGTACCCATCTACCATGTGCTGAAGAAGAGTTCTAAGTGTAGACATAAACTTTTATTTCCTTTTTTCCTCTAGGAAACACTCTTCCACTAATAACCTGACAAATGCCATGTCTGTCCTCTTTCTTCTCAAATTATTTTATCTTTTTCCAATTAAAATCTCACTTTAAATTCCTTTACCACCTCTTCCTTGTCCCTAACAACTGGGAGTATAGATAATCTTTGAGTCATTTCACTTTCTCTTCTAGTAGGATGATCAACCTACTTTAACCTAAGTTACTCTGCTGTGGCAGAAATGCAGATATCACATTCCTGATGCAATTAATTGCATAATTTTCCCTACTCCATAATGGTTGAAAATTTTAATCTTTTTACACCTCAAATCCAAGCTCATGGTTAAATATTTTACAACAATTTCATCTCTTAATTTCCTGACAATCCCACTCAACTTTATTCCTTTAGTCTCAACAACTCCATAGCCACACCTCCTCTCTAACTTTGTACCAAACTCTTAACTATTTTACCAATTTTCCCCACTCACCAATTCAGTCTATCAATTTACTTAACATTCAATTATTCCACTTACCTTTTCTTACTTACCATGCCTTGTCTTGCCAACTATCCTTTCCTTTTCCTTCTCTACACTTCCTTAACATGGTCTACTCTGTGATCTTGTTTGATCCTTACTAATTCTTTTATGTCTTTCTCAATTATCCTTAATACAGGATGCATCTGAATACAGATTCTGGAATATTTTTTGGACCTGGTGATTATTCTCTTTCTATTTTTCTTAGTTTCTCCTAAATTTCTTCTTTTCAAATTCTGCTTCTGGTCTACTTTACTAAGCTAAACCTTTCCAAATCATATAAAAAATTCCTTCTCCTTTTTTATCTCAAGTTCTTTTCTTCTCCTACAATCTTTTTAATACAGAAGACAGAAGTAAAATGAAAGAAGAGATCTTTGATGCTCAAAGTTATAAGCATTTATTAATTTTTTGGAGGCCATTGTGCTTCCTGCCATGAATATAAAATTGCATCATGCATAGTCCCTGCCCTTGAGTAGCTTTCTTACTACTAGTATAGCCCAGAGTTGCAATGCAGATACCACCACCCAAATCCACCAGCACTGATGCTATGGAATTGTATTATTAATGGACTGTATCATGGAAAATTTGGGGAGAATGATACTTAGAAGGAGGAGAATAAAGAAGAAGGTTAGGAGCTCAGATGGTATCCTATACCACGCTACCCCGTGGGAAGAGGCTGGATGTTCAGATGTTCATCTTCTTCAGAGACTATGACAAACTGCTGAAGTGCAGTGGCTGAGGATAAAGCGGGTGTTTGTTGCACTGATGAGAACAATGATTGGTGAACTAACCTCAGCACTCCTTAGAGACATGGCCCTTCTCCTTTGTTTCTGTGTCAGGGAAAGATGCTACCTTTCTAAGTCAGCAACTCCCCTGAGGTCTAATGCTTCATCTTCCTTCCCACAAGGGGGAGGGCATCAAAGAAGAAAACCTTTTTCTGTTCCTTTGGTCAGAAACCCCTAGGATTGTCCACTGTGTATGCAATAAATTGTACCCCTTCATGCTTTTGCTGTTACTACATTGTCTATTTCCCATTACATAAGATAAATTAGTGTCTACTAGATCTTGTTTCATCAGCCATCACATATAGACTTTGGAGAAAGTGGTGAGTTTGAGAAAAGAGGAAGACTCCAACCTCTCTAGAGAGAGGTGTGTAGGGAGATGACATAGTAGTGATTTGTCTCCCATAAGAACACCTGCCTTTTTGGACACTGCAGTCATATTTATTCACCAGCTTGAAGTTGATTTACAATGGAGAGTCTAAAGAGAGAGAGATTAATGACTTGAAACAAATAAAATATTTCCTAGAAAAGAGAAGATAAACCTCTTGCGGTAGACTCAAACCAGACTAGAATGAAGGGGGAGAAGGGCTGCTTCCTGTGATCACTATGTAAATGCTATTTTGGATTTGACTCCAGTGCATGCCTCCCCATTCAGCAGTATCTTACTGGTGGGTATGTTTATAGAATGACATGTTTGTCTTCTCCTCTCACTCATTATCATCTTATATGTGAATTTCCTATCTCATGGGAAGTAAGAAAGTATTACTTTATATACACACACACACATACTCCATATTACATGACGAGGGTACCTCATGTGGAGATTTATTACTCTCCAAAGTGGAGAGTAATTCCTATGTTGGGGAGTCACTCATCTCATTTATAGTGGATTCACATAAAAGTTTTTAACATTAATTTAAAAAAAAATTGAGTTGCAAATTCTCCTGCTTCCTGCCCCTTCACCCCTTGAGAAGGCAAGCAATGGGATATTGATTATATACATAAAGTCATGTAAAACATGCTTCCATGTTAATTATAGTGCAAAAGAAAACACAAAAACTATAAGAAAATAAAGTGTAAGAAAAGTATGCTTCAATCTATGCGCGGAGTTCAGATCTCTCTCTGGAGGTAGAGAGTGTTTTTCCTAACGGGTCCTTTGGAATTATCTTGGATCATTGTCTTTATCAGAGTAGCTAAGTCTTTCACAGTTGATCATCCTTATGATATTATTGATATCATATATAATGTATTTTGATAACTTAACTATTCCACTTGAACTAGCTTGCTACATTGCTACATTTATTTTGTACAGAGGATAGGTGGGCCCAAATGGCTACTGAGTTAGAACTCTATGGATATACTAGATTAAAACTAGAGGCATAACCTTTAGTATATCCATAGAATTATGGAGTCTCTATGCTCCCTTTTTCTTCTAGCTTTGAAACCGTTGTGATACTTTGCTTCCATTAGTGCAGAAACAGAAGGAGTCCACGTAGGACTGAAGGTCATTTTCTATTTTTCTTCTTTGTTTCATATGTTGTCAATTCTAAATAATTCATCACCAAGAGGCCAGATGCATGTGGAGACTAACTTCCATCACTTTGAGGAACATGTCATACTCTGTGGCACATATTGCAAGTAAATCCAGGAGTCTATATCCAGCAAACTATACCCCCTTCATGCTTTTACTGTTATTGTGTTGGCTATTTCCCATTACACAAAATAAATTATCTTTTATTATTAGTTTAATGTCACTATCAAAATCAAAGTAATAGTCACTCAATTATAGCCCTTCTGGATAATCTTGGTACGGTGGGTTAAGACTTTGCTTGCATAGGAGAGCTTTATGAACTTACTTTCCTTCTAATCCAAAATTAAGTTAAATAAACAACTATTAAATGCCTACTAGGTGCCAAGAATTGTACTAGGTGGTGGTAATCCAAAGACAAGAAAATATTTTCCTGGCCTTGAGGAAAACTCATTCCAGTGTAATGGAAAAGTTAGTCCATTGAAGAAAATGATAGCTTAACCTTGCAATCAAGACCAATCCTTGCATTTTTTGATGTAGTGCAATGGAAGAAAGAAAGGATGGTGCTTAAACATGACTTTGAACACCACTTTTGCTCCTTACTACCTGTCCGACTTAAGGCAAAGCATTTAACCTTTCTAGGCTTCAGTTTCATTATCAGTAAAATGAAGGGGTTGGAATCAATGCTCTCTGGGTACCCTTCTAGCTCTAAATCTGTGATTCAACGACTCTAAGTTCTTACTAAATTTCTGATTAGGCTGAATTTTATTGTTCCTATTCCTCCTATTGATTAATGTACCACTTGTAATAATGCTACACTGCCCCCTACCCCTGCTCCAACCATCAATGTTGTGCCAGCCTTTCTTAAAACCATTAGAAATATTAGAAAGAAATGACTTCATTAGAATGGTTTATGAATATTTTAATGGATCTGCACAATTAATAAAAACTGTCATGTTCCTATTAAATATAGCCCAATGCCAAAAGTAGCACATTTTGTGTAAATGTATGAAGTATCATACACGATATATTTATTACTTGTAATGTCACACTCCAGTAATATAGTTATTATGAGCAGAGATTAGAGAGTATCATCAAGCAAGTCTTTGACAACAATATTACAATTAGCCTGAAGCTTAGCTATATAGATATGGCATCAAATATAAATACTGTCAGCAATGTGTAAAAAAAGTTTATTGCTACTAATTATACTTAAGCAAGATATAAAACCACCACAAAACAGCAAATAACTGATTCAATTATAAAATATGATCCATTGCCAAATATTTTGTAGTAGAATCAAAACATCTTAATCATCTTTTCAGCAGTTGTTAATGGTCAGGTGACGTGGACAAGTCAAACATTTAACACTTATTTTTCTGTACAAGATTTGAAACTGAGGAACTGTTATGGAGGAGGCCTGATCAGGCCATTGCCTTAGTTTAGGTTCAGTGCTAGGATACTCTCATGAGGAGATACTTATACATCGCTCAACAATTAACGAAAGGTGGTTTATTTCGCTTTAGCATAGAAGAGATATTCAACAAGGACAGTATAACTCTGATTCTGGGTGAATGCGGGCCCCCTCGCCTCCATATGGAACCAGCCTTTTCAGTAAGAGAGTGTAGGACAGTTACCAAGTTTCAAAGGCTCGAAATCTATGTGGGTGGGTGACCAGGAAGACACTTCAAAACAAAAACTACCAGTCAAAATTCTTCACTGACTATCAAGAGAGGCTGGAATTTTCATATGTGTCAACTTTTAGCATTGTTAATTGGAAAAATATCAACCTCTCACTAGTGGTTAACCACTATCAGGAGGGAATTGAAAAATAAAAATGTAATTAATATAGCAACCTTATCACAGGAATAGTCAGGAGATTCAACATTGATCATTTGATCTGTAGGGCATCCAGTGGATGGGAACTTATGTTTCCTATTTAGTGGATAGGATTGTCAGAAGTGTGTGCTTAGAGAACACTGATGCCATCAAGACTGAAATGATTATCTTTGTGATTTTGTGTTTGTTGTTTTTTTAATCACACAGATGAACCAAAAATCAATCAAATACGCATTTACTAATAACTGCTCTAAAAAAATATATGGGATAGGTGCTAGTTTGCAAACAAATAAATAGTCCCTACCCTTGAGGAGCTTACTTTCTAAGATATTTATATAAAGGTATTTATAAAATACACACCGAGAAGATAAAAGGTAACCTTATGGGGAAAGCACTATAATCTGGGGGATTGCAGAAGCTGATATTTGAACTGAGTCTTGAAGGAAGCCAGAGATTCTAAGCAAAAGGGAACAGAGGAGAGAGAAGAAGAGAGAAAGAATTCCTGGCATAAAGGACAGACCGTACAAAGGCACAGAGAGGGGAGATGGAGCATCACGTGTAAGAAACAGCAAATAGGCCAATGTAACTGGTTCATAGAATATGTGGAAGTGAGAAATGTGAAGGAGACTGAAGGAACCAGACTGTGAAAGCTTTGAATGACCAACAGAGGAGATATTTTCTTCTAGAGGTAATTGAAAACCACTGAAGTTTATTGAATAGTGGTTTATTATGGCCAAACCTAGGCTTTAAGAAAATCACTTTGATAGTTGTATGGAGTATGGATTGGAGTGAAGGGAGACCAAAAGCAGGGAGCCCAATTAGAAGGCTATTGAAATAGTTCAAGTGAGAGATGATGAGGACTTGAATTAAGGTAGTACCTGTGCAAGTGGAGACGTGTTTTGGAGAAGAAAATTGCAAGATTTGGTGAAACGTTTTTTTTTTCTTTTGCAATATGGCTAAAATGGAAAAGTTTTCCATGACTTCACATGTATAATTAATATCAAATTGCTTGCTGTCTCATGGAGTGGGGAGGAAAAGGAGGGAGAAAGGGAGAGAATTTGAAACTCAAAATTTTCAAAAAATGATTGCTAAATTTTTTACATATAATTGGTAAATTTTTAAAGAAACAAATGAATATATGTGTAAATATGTATATATACACATATACATGCATGTACACATGCATACACACATGTACACACACACACTGGATATCTCCTGAGAATACATACCCACTGAAAGTCTGTATTACTCAGTAAATTAGAGTGTTCTTGGGGGGCCTTTCCCCCCTTCAAGCATTTCTAGTCCCATCAATTCATAGAATTAATTCCAGAACTGAATGGACCTCAGAGGCCATCTAGTCCATTCTACCCATTCATTTTACAGATGAGGAAACTGAGGCTTTGAGAGGCTAAGTGAATTGCCCAAGTTCACACAGAGAGTAAATATCAGAGGCAGGATTTGAACTCTGGACCTCTGACTCCAGATCTAATGCTATCTTCACTATATGATACAACATTTCTATCTGTTAATTGTATTTTACTCATTTCTACTTATACATTTGTCCAAGAAAAGAAAATCCTACATCATCAAAGAGATCATCTTGTGTCTCTTCATGTTGTTTGGTCTCAGTCTTATTTTGAATTTCTGAACAGGCTTGTTATGTTGGAACACTGCAGGTCCATCACATTCACTCACAGCTCAGCAGGAAAATGAACTGGTGCTCAGCCACCCCTCATCTTGTAAAATACATTTCCAGTAGATCCTATTCTATTTCTATCTCAGCATTGTCTGACTTAAGTCAAGAAGCATCATTTTAACTTGCTATGTCACCTTTGAATGACTATTTCTCACATATCCAAAAAGTATATGGCACCATCCTAGACATATTTTTAAAAAGAAAAGAAAAAGAAAAACTTCCTGCCATCAAGGAAGCTACGATCTAATAAGACAATATGGACAAAACATATAAGCAGAAGCCATATTCAATTTAAAAAAAATTGTATAAAACTGTCCCATGGCAACAGAGTAGGTCAGTGATTATGTTGGAATTAGAATATGAATTAGGTTAGTACTAATCTAAATGACTACCATTTCCTACCAAATAAAATATAAATAAAAAATTTTATCCTAATATAGTGGGTATACATCAACAGGAATTAGACCAGTTTTTCTTCCCTGCCCATATGTGCTGAGAAAACATGTACAAGAAGCCCTGACCAGAATTTTCCTGATTGGCAGAAGTTAGAGACACAAAATATGCCTTGGGATGTCATGTATGAGATCTGAGTTATCCAGGGGTAGAGACAACCAATATTTCTTAAGCACCTACTATGTTCCAGACACTGAGATACAAAACTATACTGAGAGAGAGCAAGAATGAGGCTAGGCATGGATGACAGAAGCTGCTGCCAACTACTGGAGCCATTCCATCAGCCAACGATGAGGAAAGAGTTGAAGATACTGAATTTTGTACCATCGTGGGACATGCTGAAAATTAGTTTCCTCAATGGAGAGAGAAATGGGTCTGGAGTCAGGAAGACCTGAGTTCAAATCCAGCCTCAGACACTTACTAGCTATGTGACTTAACCTATGTCTGCCTCAGTTTCCTCTACTATAAAAATGGCTTTAATAATAGTACCTGACTCCCAGAGTTGTGAGGATCAAATGAGATACTTGTAAAGTTCTTAGCACAGTGACTGGCTGATAGTAGGCATTTAATAAATACTTGCTTGCTTCTTCCTTCCATACAAGGTAGGGACTTCACTAATTGCTTCTCTGAGTTTTAAGGGGTTTTGGATTGCTTGAACCTCTGGAGACAGACTCAAAGTTCACTCAGAAAGAATTTAAGTTTTACAGTTCAAGTCATTTCCATGTTCCTTACTATCTTAAATAAGCCTCTCATCTGTTGCTCCAAGAAGTGTAACATTCACTGTGGCCACATCCTGGTAAAACTTTCTATTCAGATGGACTAAACAGGATTGAGGATAATGGACAGGCCTCAAACCAGTTGATGAGTTAAGGGGGTGTCTACCACAGGCATTCAAAGACTTTCCCTGTAGAATGGACAGATAAGAACAGGTTGTTGAAAGGGCCATGAAGGTTACTGAAGCAGGCACTGTGGAGTGCTTAGAGCTTGGTGGGACATCTAAGATCCCAAGGTTATGCATTACATCCTGGGCCACTGCCAATAATCTTGACATTTTTTTCTGCAACTGGACTTTTTGGTGACTCTGTGAGAAAGAGTGAAGCTGACAACTTTGCATAACTCTGCCTCACTTAAATCCAGTTCAAGCACAAGTCAGCATATCACCTGTGATGTCATAGTTCCTCTTGGAAAATGAAGTACTAGCCTCCTGACCTAATTCTTCAGGTGTGACACACTCCGGAATCCTGAAACAGTGTGGTACATAGAACAAGGGGTTAGGAGGCCTAGGCATGAAATAGTCTGTCTCCACCACACCATAAAGGCCAAAACCCTGTCCTCCTGGGACCTCCACCCAGAAGGCAGAATTAGTAGCATCCACAAGAGCCCTAGAGCTAGAGGAAAATAGAGAGTAAATGGTTTTACTGACTCAAAATATGCTTTCCATGTTCAAAAAGCCCATGGAGCAATTTGGAAAGAAAGGGGGCATTTGACAGTGAAAAAATGCCCTATCCAACATACCCTTTTCCTTTTATGTTTTGGCCTTGCCATAGTCCTCTTTAATTCCCTCCAGGGAAATTATCTTTTATGCCAGGGAAATGTTCTTTCTCTATACTCCTATACTGCCTGTTTGGTCTTTGTTGGCTTAACTTCCTTGAAAGGTTTGTCTCTTCCAGGGTACAAACCATCAACTTACAGATGACTGCTCAGGCTATGTAACCCTTGAATGGGACCCAGTGAGACAGGGATATCTCTATACCCTTTGCCAGCAGGAAGCAGCGTTAGAAGTTAGAACCTTTGCCCCTTATACCAAAAGAATGTGGGTCCCATTTGTTTGATGGGAGAATGATGAGGTATAGGCTCTGGGAGCCCCCTTGAACTCTTCTTGAATTTTCCAACTTGGATCTGGCATTTGGCTGAGACCATAAGCCTTCCCTTATTGCTATGCCTAAATCTCTGTTACCCTTAACTTGGCCTACCCCTCCCTTGTCTGTTATCTCCTGTTAGCCTTCAGTTACTTCCCACCCTTAATACCAATTCTTTTGGTTCCTAGAGTTCAACCTCTAGTTATCCCAGTCTACTGGCCACTCCCATCAAGATCCTCTCTAGACTCCTCCTCAAGATCCACCTTGGACCCCTCCGCCAGTCACCCCAGACTACTTGGTCATCCCTAGATCCTTCCCACAGTCTTTCTGTATATAAGAGCCATCTTATCTCCATGAAGGTGCTCAGATTCATTCTGGCCCACTTGTTAATACAAGTGTCACAAATGCTCAAATTCCTTAAGAGTCTACCCAACGTGGTGAATCTTTATAAACTTTGTTTTTCTTTGACTGAAAAAAAAAAAGAAAATGAAGGACAAGTAACAAATAAACCTATATCATGTTCAATGCCTCTATTCGTCTGAATACTTATAGGATAATGGAGGGCTTTTGAGAGTGAACTCTCATTTCTGCTCTTAAGTCAGATATTTGTGTTCAAAGGAAAGACTTTAGGTTGGAGAATAAACAACTAAGAATATTGTTAGAGGATATATATTGTTAGACACAGTCCATTGTGTCTGACACAGAAGTTATACTAGTACTCAAGGACATCTATTACCTGCCTTTAAGCTACCTTTTCAGGCTTCACTCATTCTATGACTCCTTATATACCATAATTTCTAGCCAAATTGGGCTAATTGCCATTTTAAAATTTTGCCCTGTTTTCTCTTGTCTAAATGCCCCTACTTATGTGTTCCCTTTATCAGGAAAGGACTCTTTTCTCCATTTCTTCAAGGCCCAATTCATGTGCCACTACCTCCATGAAGTCTTCCTCCATGTCCCCCCTCCCCCACCATTGGAAATAATGCCTCCCTTTTCAAATCTCAGACAGCTGATGTGATAGGCAATGGGGAGCTATTGAATATCTTTGAACATGGAATGAGCTAATGTAATGAGATTTATATATTAGGAAGATAATACTGCTTGAGAATATATTAGAAAAGGGAGAGGCCAGCTAATTGGCTAGAAGGCTATTATGATAACCCAGCTGACAGGTGATGAGGGACTGAAGCAGGATAAAGGTTGTAGAAATTCTAAGACAGGGTTTCCTCTAAAAATACCATGTAGTTAGAATTGACAGGACTGAACAACTGATGTATGGGCTGGAGAGGTTAAGCTTCTTGAGAGTGGATAGTTTCGTTTTTATGTCTTTGTACCAAATGCCTTAGTCGGCATTTTATAAATGCTTGTTTGCTACAGGTTTATGAGTTAAATGACTAGAAAAATGGTGATGTTAATTGATAGAGATGGGAAAGTCAGGTGAAGCTGGTCCAGAGTTGGAAAGTAGGAGTTTTAAAGGACTGTGGCAAAGAGAAGTAGCTATTTTCCCCCCTTTTATGTTGTGTTTGTCCTTCATTCTCAAAGAGGACCATAACATCAGGGAATGATGACATGACTTGTAGTTGACTTGGATTTTGGTGAGGGAGGGCTGTGCAAGGTCACCAGCCTCACTTTCTTCTCCAGAGTCCTCTGGGTCCAGTGGCCTGATGGACCAACTTGAGATGGACCAGGAGGCAATGGAAGACCATGGCCCTTTTAGGCTAAGGTCTTTTCAGGTTCTCACTTTGAGTGAGGTTAGGCCCATTCCATGTATAGGCCTCTTTAAGAAGTGAGTCAAGGGAGTGCAAAGGGGGGTGCAAATTTTATAATCATTAATACATGTTAGCTAATAGGAAAGGCAAAGGAGAAAATTAATCCTCCCCCCTTTCCCTGATGTGAAAACTCTGCTGGTCAATTACCAAAGTGCCGTCTGGGGAGGAAGGAAAAGAGCAAAATTCCACAGTACAACGGGAATCATTTTTTATTAGTTTGCCATCTAGCAGCTCCTACTGTGTCTAGTTTCAAACCTCAAGGTACGAATATCTGCCCTGCCCTGTCACAAAAATCTGAGCACAGAACATATGATTATCCTTTCTCCACAGTCAGAAGTAGGGGAGGGGATACAGTGTGACCTATCTCCCATCTGTGCCCTGAACCCAAAGGAGAGAATGGAACTCAGTGGGTGTCACTGTTCAAGCTCTTTTCATTAGCATTCAGTTTTGGTCTATTGCTTATGATGAGATAGGACAAGCCTTCTAAGAGTCCTCCATTAACTTTCATTCAAACAGCCGAATCTCTTCAAGACAGTAAGAAGATACAGATGTCCTTGTCTTCAATGTCCTTTTATTAATCACCCTAAACTGGTTCTCAAGTGTCTCCATTCACCCATTCTCTAGCCTTACTTTCCTAATCTTTGTCGATTATGCCTCCATTTTTTTTTTGAAGACAGGGCAGTTGGCTCTTAAATGTTTCCTGCGGTCCTTTCATTTCGCTGAATTTTAAATATTTCAGCCAATTTGAAGAGTTCATAATGATGAATAAGATTAAGCTTGGAGCTTAACCTTTTGAAACCGGGTGACGCGTTAACTCGGCTGGAACGCTGGTTAATTTAACAGCAGGAGTTGAATTAACTTGTCACAGCTCTGCCATTGTTAAATTCCTTCTTCCTGATCCTTGTCCCAATCTCGCAGAGTTGGATGCACTGGGACCAGGTCGATGAGCCAGGGAGAGGAAAAGGGAGGTGGTAAGGGAGTAGAGAAGGGGATAGATAGTGGAGAGAGTAAAACAGGTGACCAGAAATAACCAGGTAAGGAAGAGGTTAGTTCAGGAAATCAAGAAGAGAACAATTTATTGTAAACAGAGAAGGGAGGAATTAAAAAAAAATCATAATGAAGAAAGGCAGTGAAGAAAAAAAGAGAAAACAGAGAGGGTGAGATATGAAAGAGAAGAGTAAATTAGTATTGTCAACATATTCTGTTATTTTTTAAAACTATCTCTATAATTTCATTAGTTTGGGGAATTAGTTCCCAGTGGGGAAACTCCCTCTATCGCTACAGGTCAACAACTCTTTTAAGGCTCAAACACTGAGAATTGTCTGGAAGCACTGAGAGGGTAAGTGACTCACTCACAGTCTCATGGTCAGGATGAGGTAGAGATTGAACTTGAACCTAGGTCTTCCTGACTCCAAGGTTGGAACTTACTAATTCACCAAGACAAATTGCTTCTCATTCTGGTTCTTATCTTCCTGAAAACTGACTGTACAAAAAACCCAGTATGTTGAATATACAAACAGTAATAAAAAAGACATCACGGAACTTATTTTCAACTGTCAGATTTATAACATCTATGCAGATAAGCTGCTAGTATGGTTCCCTGTAAGATTACCTTCCACTATCCTGTGGAATAGAAGTGGAGTTACCATTTTTGACAAGCTAGGACTCCAAAGTGAGCAGCAATAATAAGTCCATGTTTTTTTTTTTTGTTTCTTTGTTTTTTTTTTTAAGTCCTGATTGTTGTTTATAGAGGAAAAAGTAAGTTTGTTCCTGAAAATATTTTCCAAAGAGATTGTCTTGCCTTAGCCAAACTAGAGAGATATTTTGTTAGTTCCACTTACCTGTAACATATTTTAATACTCACACTTTCTTCTCAAACCTCCTAGCACATATCTATTCATATGGAGGGAACCTGATATGGAAAAAAAAAAGATAGAAAGCACAAAAGGAGCAAGATAATAAGGGTAGACACTGAGTGAGAGGAGGGTCAAAGAAGTGGTCAGAGGAAACAAGAGAATTCTCTTTTGTTGGGGGGGCGTTAGGAGGAGATACTAGGGACCAGAACACAGATGAGTGATTCAGGAAATCATAGAGTGATTCAGGAAAAATAGAACTGAGATCTGCAGGCATTGGAATGGGGTAAACACCTACCGTTCCCTAAAACAAGGAAAAGACCACTGCTGGGAAGGAGTGGTTCTATGATTGTTGTCGCTTTGTAAGGAACTAGGTCCAATATGCATTATTTTCTAGTCTCGCTATGTACTATTCACCAGGCAGCAGAGAGCTGTAACACAATTTGTAGACAAACCTTTAGGGGAAAAAGACCCAGTGACACCTGAAATACAGACAAAACTAAGCAGCCTGCTTCTAAGCACCAGTCACTTTGGGTCCCATCAATAGAGATCACACAGAGCCTTTCTCTCTCAATTGTTTTGGTAGCGCCTTAACTTAACACCGAGAGGACATTTTCTTTTCTATTTGTATTATTTTGTTGCAGGGCTCATGTTCCTCCACTGATACTGTAACAGGTTTTCAATTTCCAGGATGGTTGCCTGAAAGACTGTTGGCTGTATAGGAGCCTAACTGGAGCTCACTGGTTGGATCTGAAACGGATTACTAAGGATTCCAGGGCATTTTGCTTCTGTCCAAAATTACTTTAAGGTATAGGCATCAGATGGCTGGGCTGTGTCTGATGGATCAAGAGAATGGAGAAAGTGAGAGAAGGTGAAAGGGATAAGGGGATGATAGAGGACAAAGGGAAGATCAGAAAATGCAGTGGGAAGAGAGGAAAAAGAATGAACAATATCTTATTTAGTGCCGAGAGAGAAACTCTGACAAGGTATTTTAAATTTACTGAGATGTGTAAAGATTTGTAAAAGCCATTTTTGAATCTAGCCTAGGATCATGTAAACAATACATTTTGCAAAGTAAATAAGATGAAAAGGAATGAGTAGGTAAGATTATTTTTTTATGCTCACGGTTCTCCCATTTTACAAAAGCAAGTCATTTTAGTTCTGCTTAAGAATTATTACATATAATGATATAGGATTGATGATAGGTAGATTCATGTTAGACAGATTTGAGGAATAAAAATTAGCATAGTGGTTTCTTGGTGCTGATTATATCCTATGTCCTCTCACTTTTCTAAACGTTGTACTAAAATTAAATAAAAATCCCTCAAAGGGAAAGATTTTGTCTTTTTGTGGCATATAAAAACAACCAAAATCACATTTTTTACTTTTCTTGCTACCCTTCTGTTTCACTTTATAATACAATTATGTGTGTAAATATACAGCCAATCCTCAACTTTCGTGGGGTAACAGCCCTAGAAAATGGCACAAAAGTAAAAAAAAAAGTGAATGTCAGTGCAATGAACACATAGGAAATAGAGAGTTGAGTCCCTGTAACCACCAAAAACTATAATCTTTTGCTAGAATTTGCTGAAAACACACTTTTATGCAAACAATTCTTTATAGCAAAACATTAATTCTGATAACATGCACTTTTATTAACACAGTAGCCATGAAATGACACGTAAAATTCAGGGAGAAGGGAGGCGACATTGGACAAGAAGGGAAGGGGCAAGGGGCAGTGATGTTAGAAGAACCCAAGGTGAAAAAGGGAAAGGACCAACCTGCCATCTCTAACTGCCCTTTCCCCTCCATAGTTGAACTGTTCTCCCTTGAAAAGCACATCCCTCCAAATGATTCCCCAGCACCTGTCTGAGGTTGGAAGTACAGGGGTTGCTTGGTCAGCAGGCCAGATATGGTGGCCAGGGCTTCAAGGGGAGAGGGGTGACCACCATCTCATTTATCCATAAACTTAGCTGCTTTTCTGTGTGTGTGGTTTTTTAAAATTACCTCCTCCTTTTTTTTTTTTGGAGGGCAATTGGGGTTAAGTGACTTGCCAAAATTCTGAGGCTGAATTTGAACTCAGGTCTTCCTGACTCCAGGGCCTGTGCTCTATTCACTGTGCCACCTAGCTGCTTCTAATTCCCTCCTCTTTCACGTGCATGTTTAGCACTTTCTGGACAGGATTCATGAACATTTCTACAAATACTTTCTTCCTTTTTGTGGATATAATGAATAGTCCCCTAATTAATACCAAAGTGAAGGCTGACAGCTGTTTCAGACATTCAGGCTAACATCTTTGTTTTCTCACTAAACTTTTGCACACTTGGACTTAGGACTCAAGGGATTTGCACCATACTTTGAGGGCATCATTATACCACAAAACTTGAGTTTTAATGGCAAACAATGAAAATGTGCAACAAACACAGGGGGAACGCTTTACTTTGCATAGTTAGGTGAACAAGATCAGTGAAACATGTAGTAGGGCACCAGCCACTCCACAAACTTGCATACATTGTGCCTCTCATTTTTTTTCTCTGCTTCACATAATCACAAATGTGCTTGGTTGCCATGAGAAAGTGAAAATGAAGTTATTAATAAAATCACTAGAATGCTTGAAGCTCGCAAAGTTAAACATGAATGTTGAGGATTGACTGTGCTTTATTCTTCCCTAATAGAAGTTAAGTTCCATATGGGCCAGGGGCCATGTTTTATTCTTCTTTGTATCGCCATCCCCTCAACAAGACTTAGCCCAGCATCTGAGAACCTGAGGTGTTCAATAAATGTTTGTTGATTGAGTGAATAGGATGCACAGCAGCCCAGACATGACACTTCCTGAGAGCAGTCTTTTGTATGAGTTGTATTCTTCTTCAGCAAGGTACTCAAGTATTAAGAGGACTTTATTTCAAAGTAGTTTCTTATAACATGATAGGGAAGGTCTATTCTAAAGGGCACAAAAGTGTGCTTTACATACCATTAGGTATCTCTGAAATACCACTATGAGGCTGTTAGACCTAATCATTTTTTCTTTTTCTTTTTAATGTTAGCACATCATGGACTAAACTATACCGCTGTTAATTTCCCAAGATTTACAAGATCTGGTCTCTGCCAAACTCAGGAAATACACATCTTATTCTACTAAGAATGCCCATTTTTTCCTTCCCATGGTGGTGATCAAGGGCTATCTGACCATAAAGAGAATAATGACTTTAGTTCAAGAGCAGAATTGGGGATTTGCTTTGTTCTTCAAGAGACTCCATGCTGTGAATGTGACCTGAAAGCCCTTTGCATATTGGGTCCTTCATTCAATTCATTTCTACATTCCATAAACCATGTTTGGTGTTGGGAATACAGTTAAAAAAATGAAACCATCCATACCTAACCTCAAGAAGCTTAGATTCCACAGTGGAAGAAACATATACTCAGATAAATCAATATAATATAATTTCAGGGTTGGGGAGAACACTGAGGAGGGAAGAGGAATCAGGAAAAAACATTTATTATTTTTAAATTACATTTTATTTTTTCCAATTACATATAAAGATATTTTAATATTCATTTTTAATAAAATTTTGAATTCCAAATTTTCTCCCTCCTGCCTTTCCTTTCCCCCCTCCCTAAGATGGTCGGCAATTTGATATAGGTTATATATGTATAATCATGCAAAACTTATTTCCATATTAGTCATGTTGTGAAAGAAGAAACAGTCTGAAAAACAATTACAGTTTGCAAAAGGAAAAAATAACCATAAAAAAAGAACGTGGATATAGTACGCTTTGATCTGCATGGAGACTCTATCAGTTCTTTCTCTGGATATAGACAGCATTTTCCATCATGAGTCTTTTGGAATTGCCTTGGATCATTGCATTGCTGAGAAGAGCTAAATCAGTCATAGTTGATTATCCCATTATCCCAACAACAATGTTGTTGTTACTTGTATGCTGTCCTTCTGGTTCTGTTCATTTCACTTTGTATTAGTTTCTAAGTCTAGGAAAGGCATTTAGGTAGAGACCATCCCTTGAGATGGGCTTTGAAGGAAACTAAGGGCTATGCAAGGTGAAGTTGAAACAAAAGACATTCTAGGCAGGAGGAATAGTTTGTGAAAAGGCACAGGAGAAGGAATTTCTTTTGGTATTCAGTGAGTGGGATCAATTCCCTATCTCTACCCCTCCCTTTTTTTTTTTTTTTGCCTTTTGGAGGGCAATTGGGGTTAAGTAACTTGCCCAAGGTTACATGGCTAGTGTTTTTGTGTGGGTGTTAAGTGTCTGAGGCCGGAACTGAACTCGGGTCCTCCTGACTCTGGGGTCAGCTGCTTTACTCACTGTGCCACCTAGCTGCCCCCTCTACCCCTTTTTTTAATGGCAACTCCCATCTCATTACTCTAGAGATATGGTCTCTGGATTTATCCATTTAGATTCTTGGCTTGGCCTCCACCCAAAAGGAAAATTTTACCCTTTTTTCTCCATTTCACTTCACTTAAACTAGTACCAAGGTTGTTTTGGTAAATGTTTAATAACTTTCTCTCTGAAAAAAAATGTGCACAACACACTTTTAAATGTAAGTTGCATTGGTAACATTTTTCCATAACTTTCTTAAGTCTAGACAATTAACAAAATCAATCAAGACTTGATTTATTGTTATTGATGATTTCTAAGGCAATATGTATTATTACTGTAAATGCTCACACTGAAAATTTAACAATTGAACAATGGTTAACTACATATATGTATACAGTATAATGTTATAAATGTGTAATACATGTGTATATTTAGTTAAGTATGTTCAATTGTAGTATGCTCAGGTATGTGCTGGAGCTAGCTTCCTGTGTGTGGTTAAACATACATATATGTTGACATATATGTATATTTAACCACACATATTTATATATACACATATACAAAACATTATAATACTTTAGACTCATAGAAGCAAAAATAATAAAATAAATTAAAATAACTGCCATGTAGACTGTATGCCTCTAATTCTTTTCAGATCATAAAAGCCCAGATTTAATCTCTAGGCATACTCTAATCTCAAAAGGTTCAGGCACAGCTTGTCTCGACTTTGACATCCTCTGTTACAGGAAGGAAGACATATGAGCCACACAGGGTCCTAGTTGTCTAGGCCCTCTAAGTTCATGCTGACTTTCTACTAGAAGTGGAGAGTCACAGTGCCATCAGTTAAAGAATGCATATCCTATACCCTACTCTGTATGGTTCCTTCAAACCATATCCTGAAAACTTGCATAGAGTACAAATTTCAGTGATGACTGGGAAAAAAAAACAAAACAAAACAAAACATGAACTCTTCTGGATCTGGACATGATACCTCAGCCTCTGCCAACATTTATATGATGAGACAAGCAATCACTCCAGCACCCTAGTGCTATCTTATGTCTCTGTCATTTCCATAATCATTCTTGACCATCACTTTCAGCATTTATTTATTGAATGTTCTAGGGACAATTTTAAGCAACACTGGAGCATCTCACATAAAATGTGTGGAAGCTGACTATCTTGAGGTATATTTAGTAATCTCTCCTATTTCAGGGTACTGAAGTATAATTGGAGCCCAACAGAAGAGAGCTTGTTTTGGTGCATGTTGCCTGGATGTCTACTAAGAAAAGAAGGAAATGGAGGATTATAATGTGTACGATGATAAGTGGTGATGGGCATGATAGAACAGGTGCCTCTAGGAACTGAAGAAAGATTTGAATTTTATTTGTGTTCTTTTATAGCCATCTTCCTTTAAGTCAACACTTAAACCATATCAAGACTTCCTTGTCTTTCTCTCTAGCTGACATCCATGGAAGTCCTGCTTTTCAAGGTTTGCTTTTGAGGTACCACTGAATCTAAAGAAACCAGTGTGGTGGGATTTTTATTACAAGTCCCAACATAGGAAGTTCACATGGATTCTGATGTTGCCTGCTATGTGTGCTCCTCTGTGGGACAAAATTGATCAATAATTTCTAGAGATTCATCCTGACTGTGCCAAAGAAAAACACAAAGAAAGAAGACCAGAACCATTTTGAATGGAATGCTGACAGGAAAACTCCAGGAAAGCCATGAAATGATGCTACTTCAGTTGATATGTAACTGTGCATGACTACCCATGAGTGAATGGGAGACATTTGATCTCCATCTCACTCAAACAACTGACAAGCATGTATTAAGTGGCCACTGTGTGCCATGCAATGTTTCTGGAACTGAATATACAAATGTCAAGAATGAAACAGTCTCTCCTCAAAGAGCTTACATTTCAATGGTTGAAACAATAGGTACATGAATAGAGATGTGCAGAAAAATATGGAGATAATAAGTACAAGCAAATATAAGGCATTTGGGAAGGAACTCGAGAATAGGAAGGATGCTGGGTAGAGATGTACATTTAGGAAGTAGGCGGTTTAAAAGGAATGTTGAAAGTTGAGGTGGTAAAAGCTTTTCGTGTGAATTTCAGGAGCTACTATTGATCATGCAGGTATGGGCTAAAAATGACTGCATTAGAAAATGATTTACAATGTTATAACCCTGGTAAAGTTTTCTCTGGCTAAATGGCACTATGTTTATATAGCATAGCAGTCAAGGTGATGAAACTCAAAGAGGAGTCTAGCTCTCCTACAGTATTCTCTGGCAACAACTTAAAAAGGGAACTAGATTTAATAATGATCAAGAAATCCAAAGAGAAACATCAATAAGTTCCTTCATATAGCCAAAGACTGCACAAAAGGTAGTCTTAGGTGTTGGTATAGGTTTCCCACTAGGGAAGTCAGTAGAAGCTCTGATGAAGAGGCCAAAAACTGGTATCAGTGCCCTGACCAGGGATGTCCCAGGGCAGAAGGAAGGCTACAGAAATGCCCCAACCTGAGATACTACAGGGAGACTAGGGGTTGGAAGCCCATAGCAATTACCTGACCAGAAATTTCTGAGTTGGTCTCCCTAATCTTTGTGCCTTCCCTCTGAAATTATCTCCAATTTACTATGTATTTGCTTGTTTGTTTATAGTTTGTAAGCTCTCTCCCACATTAGATTGTAAGTTCCTTGAGGACAAGGACAATTTTTGCCTTGCTTTGTGCCCTGAGGACTTGGCACTGTGCTTGGCACATAGCAGGCACTTAAATATGATGTCAAGTTAATTTGCAGATGACATGGTTATTTAAAGAATATTAGAGATTCAGTCAAAATTAATTAAAAGAATCACTTCAGCAAAATAGGGGAAAAATAAATCTACACAAGCAATTAGCTTTTCTCTAATTATCAACAAAACCCAGAAGAAAGAGATAGAAAGAGATATTCCATTCGAAATAACCTTAGAATAAATAAAATATTTGGTAATTCATGAACCAACACACACAAGAATTATATAAATACCACTATAAAGTAGTCTATAGAAATAATGAAATCAACTAAATAATTGGAGAATACTAATTTTACTTATGATTTGGTCATGTGAGTATAATAAAAATGACAATGTTACCTAAAGTAATTTGACTATTTAAAAAATTTTTCCCATTCGATCAAGCTATGAAAGGAGTTACTTTATGAAACTAGAAAAAATAAAGATAACATTCATCTGGAAGAACAAAATTTCAACCATTTCAAAGGAAATTACAGAAAAAAGTGGGAAGGAATTTTAGCAGCATCAGTTCTCAAATTATAATATTCTGGCTATTGAGGAGGAGGAGGAGAATTTTTGATAATGAGTCAACCTGTGGAGGAGGTGAAGTATGGCTGAGGCCCTTCCTGAAATAAATGTCCCAGTGAAGGAATTACTAATCAATAGAGTACTATATCAGGGTGGAGATTTCTTCTGGGTGACATGATAGAAGAGACAAAAGCAGCCAAGGAAGAGAACAGAAACCAAGAAGCCTGAAGAAAGAGAGCAGAAACAGGAGCAGAGTGGAGTTAGGCAAGCTGGGTGGATAGTCCATAAAAAGTAGTTGAATTGAGATCTGAAGCAGGGGTGGATACCTGTGGCCTTGAGGCCATATGTGTCCCTCCAGGTCCTCAAGTACAGTACTTGGACTGAATCCAAATTTCACAAAACAAATCCCCTTAACAAAATAATTTGTTCTATAAAATTTGGACTTGGTCAAAAGGCCTCACCCAAGGACCTAGAAGGTCACATGCAGTCTGGAGGCTGCAGGTTCCCCACCCCTGGTTTAGGGCCTGCATTCCCCCCAAGCTGAGCTAAATAGAGGAACAGGACATTTACATCTCTTGTTGGGAATTGGAGGAAGAAACTGTTAACAGAGTGGGCTGAGGAAAGGAGAAGTTTGTCTTTCACTACCTTGAGAAGAGAAAACACCTCAGTTATTTGTCTGACTTACCCATTACTATCACCTATGACTTGAGAAGGAGCAATCCTTCCGAAAGCAACCAAGAAGTTCTCTGTAATACCCAGGTTTAGGGGAACTGCTTTTGTTAAAATAGTGCAATACTACCTTAAAACTCTATCAAGGAGTAGTTTGAGTAGACAAGGCAGAAGTGACCCACGTAGTAAGGTACATTGTGGTGTAGGTGATTTTCTGAGGAAACCAAGGATATATGCCTTAAAATCCAGATTTATGTTGCCTGTGGCAAATACATTTTCCTACTTGTGTGGCTCCTGGCTATGTTTCTGTGAGTATGCGCCCATTCTTCCCTGTGGACAATGTACACATTGGTGAGAGTGGCATTATGCTATGATCTTGCTTTGAATTCTCATCAGTGTTTCATGATTAAGAATTAATAGTGTGAGAGGGGGCTTAGCGAGTAAGAGCATTGGCCCCAGTGTTGGGATGACCTGGGGATCGAATCCTGGGCTCAGATACTTAGCAGCACACCCAGAAATAACTGGCCGTGTAACCTTGAGCAAGTTACTTAACCCCCAATTGCTTAAAAAAAAGAATTAATAGTGTGTTTTGTTTAATTTGTTTAAAAAGAAAGCACAGAACTGATCCAACCATTCTGAAGAGTAACTTGGAACTATGCCCAAAGGGCTATAAAACTGCATATCCTTTGATCCAGCAATGCCACTGCTAGGTTTGTATCCTAACAAAGTCATAAAAAGGAAAAAGGACCCAAATGCACAAAATATTCGAAGCTGCTCTTTTTGTTGTGGCAAAGAATCTGAAATTGAGAGGATGCCCATCAGTTGGGGAATGGTTTAACAAGTTGAGGTATATGAAGGTAATGGAATACTATTGTTCCATAAGAAATGATAAACAGGTGGATTTCAGAAAAAACCTGGAAAGATTTACATTGACCTGATGCTGAGTGAAGTGAGTAGTACCAGGAAAACATTGTACATGGTGACAGCAACATTGTGTGATGGCCAACTTTGATACACTTAGCTCTTCTTAGCAATACAATGATCTAAGATAATTCCAAAAGACTAATGATGGAAAATGCTATCCACATCTAGAGAAAGGACTATGGAGTCTGAATGCAGATAGAAACATACTATTTTCTCTCTTTTGTTTTTTCTTTATTTCTTGTGGTTTTCCTCTTTTATTCTGATTCTTCTTTCACTATGTGACTAATATGAAAATATGTTTTATATGATTGTATATGTATAGCTTATATCAGATTGCATACTGTACTGGAGAGAGGGGGAGAGAAGGACGAGGAAAATATAGAACTCAAAATTTTATAAATTGAATGTTGAAAACTAAAAATAAATTTAAAAAGAAACCACACTTAGTAGAAGCTTAGGAGCTTTAGTTGTTAGTAGTAGATGAATAGTTCATCCACATTAACCTCTAACATAGAAAACTAGTGTACTGTGGAGTGAATGCAAGTTGAGTGAGTGAGCCAGCCCAGAGAGAGAAAGGTTGGCAGGGTGCCACAACCACACTACATATAAATGGCCACAACTTGAGCAAATTAAAAGAGCAGGAAAGGAGATTTCTTTCATGACTAGGGACATGGGAAGAGTTCTTGATCAAAAGTGGGGTAGAGAGGATCATAGGAGATAAAATGGGCAATTAAGATTATAGAAAACTGTAAAGCATTTTTCCTTTTTTTTTTTAAAAGCAGTTGGGGTTAAGTAACTTGCTCAAGGTTACATGGCCAGTTATTTCTGAGTGTGATGCTAAGTATCTGAGCCTAGATGCGATCCCAGGTCATCCCGACTCTGGGGCCAGTGCTCTTACTCACTGTGCTACCTGGCCACCCCAGCACTTTTCCTTTTTACAAACAAATTCAATTTAGACAAAGTTAGAAGGTAAAGAGTTAACTGGGAATAATATTCACAGTAATTTTTTTTTCTAATAAAGATTTTATATGAAGACATATAGAATGTATTCAAATTCATAAGAACAAAAGACATTCTTCACATAAGGACTATGAAGAGATAGTTTTCAAAAAAAGAAATACAAGCAATCAGTAATCACATAAAATGCTTCAAATCATTTATAATATGATAAATTCAAATCAAAACAAATCTGAGGTACTACCTCATAACCATCATATTGACAAAAATTGAAAATTACAACTTTTGGAAAGGCTATGGGAGAGTGGACATAGTAATGATATTGGTGGAGCTGTGAATGAGTTCAGCCATTCTGGAAACTAATTTGGAAATTGGAAGTAAAATGTCACTAAACTATTCATAGTTTTTGGTCCAGTGATATCATTACTCGACCTATACTGAAAGTAGTAAAAAGAAAGAGAATCACTACGGAATATTTATAGCAGCATTTTTTGTTGTCAAAAAGAACTGGGAACATGATGTGCCCATCAATCGGAGAATGTCTGGACCAATTATGGTATATGAATATAATGGAACATAATCATGACATAATAAATGATGGAATAGACAATTTTAGAGAAACTTGGGAAGACTTTTATTAACTGAAGCATAGCGAAATGAGCAAAATCAATAGAACAATTTATGTTATAACTGTAACACTGTGAGAAAAAGCAACTTTGAAGGATTTGAGAACTCTGACAAATACAAATTACTCCAGAGGAATAATGATGAAACATTCTTACCAACTCCTGACGAGAGGTAATGTACTAGCAGTGCAAAATGAAACATGCGTTTTCAGACATGATCAGTGTGTATGTTTGGTTTGTTTGGCAATCCACATTTGTCATAAGGTATGGTTTTTCTATTTGGGGAGGGGGACTTTGAAAGGAGGGAGGGCTAGTGATAATGTTGCTTCTCACAAAAAGGAAAAAGAAAGAAAGGAATATGAAGGAGGTTTAGAAAACAAAGAGAACCTTGAAACTAATGGATTTAATTTATTATATACTTTAAAAGAGGAAAAAGCTGGATTATCATGGGGATTCACTGTTTTGTATGCAATCTGCTTTTTCTCTTCTTGTTTTATTTGGAATTATTTTTGTTTGTTGAGTTAAGAATAACTAAAAATAAACATTTGAATAAAATACTTGAAAAGAAACATTGTTTTGATTTTCCAACTGCACTTCTCTTCAGTTCTAGCAGGCAACTTATATAACTACTTATATAAATGTATAATAAGATATATTCCTTAGTTTGCCTTTTTTGAGCAGTTCTGTTGCAGTGCTTTGTATGTTGTCAGGAACTTCTAAAGGAAAGTATTATCCCTATTTTGTTGAGTCTAGGGTGCCTACTAGTTGGGATGTAGGGATGCCAGTCTTGCTGAGCATTGTTTGGTTATGGATGTGACCAAGTACCTGAATTTTTAATAGAATTTTTAGCAGAAACAATGTCAGAATAAGGTATGTGCCAGCAACCAGTGGGGAGAAGAGATTGATAGCAAAGGCCTAAAATAATTGAAGAAGAAGGAACTGAGTGTGTGGGGGGGGTGGTGGTGGATAAGATAGGAGGTGAGATCTATGCACAGAAATGGGAGCAATAACGGAAGTGGAAACGGGACTTGGAGCAAGTCAATGGGCCAAGAAATGGAGGATAGCCCTCCTGCCCCAAACATACATGGTCAACTTTTACTCTTAGCTATGAGTTCTTTTATGTTGGGTTTGCATGTTCAGAAATACTCCCTTCTGTTATCATCACTTTCAACCACCCCTTTTTGTGGAACCATGGAAAGAATGTTGACTAGAATCAGAGCACTCTGGTTAAAGTCCCATTTCTAACTCTTACTTTGTTGACCAAATTACTTAAACTCCCTGGGTCCCAGTTTACTTATCTTAAAATGAGCAGCTGGAATTGACCTTTGAGATCCTTTCGGCTTTCAGTCCATGATTCTATTATTCTCATCTCTTCTCTGTTTCTACTTTTCCCATCCCCCTTTTATGGAAATTCCAGGAAGCTTCATCCCCTTTTAATGGGAATTCTGGAAAGCTCTATCCTCTACCCTCTTTTTTTTCTACCTCTTTACCTCAAAATCTTATCTAATCCTGTGACTTTGAATTTCTCCTCTATATACATCTATTTCTATATCTCCTCCCAAATCTAGACATAACTTCTCTTCTGAGTTCCAATCCCATATCTCTAACTCCTACTGAACATCTCATGGATGACTCTCTGGCATCTTAAATTCAACATGTCCAAATCTTGACTTATTTCTGTTGATGCCTGCACCTCTTTCAATTTTTCTATCTAGCCATACCAGTTGCCAGGGCTCAAAATTTTGTGATCATTTTTATTTTTATCTCCTTTATCCCCACTACTAAGCCTTGTTGTTTCTACTTCTCCAGTATGTCTTCATAGTTGATTCTTCCTTTCCCATCCCACTGCCATGACTGTAGTTCAAATCTTCATTATCTCTCAGCTGTATTATCAGTAATAGCCCCTGAGCTGGTCTCCCTATCTCTAATTTCTTCTCTCTCCAATCACTCTACTGCCAAAGTAATCTTCCTAATGTACAAGTCTGATCAGACCACTTCCACGTTTAAAGATAGGCCTTCAGTGATCAAATACAAAAATATTTTCCCAGCATTCTGTGACCTCCCTGATTCAGATCCTGAGTATAATTCTACACTTAATCCATACCATTAAACTTCAGGTACTCTTTAATCTAGCCAAATTTGGAGGGAAAGGAAGGGAATAAACATCTATATAGTACCTACTTTGTGCCAGCTACTGTGCCAAGAACACATATCTCATTTGATCCTCATAATACCTCTGTGAGTTAGATGCTATTATCACCCCCCCCCCATTTTATTGTTGAGGAAACTGAGATAAAAAGAGGTTGAATGACTTGCCCACAGTCATAAGGAAAGATTTCAACTCAGGTCTTCCTGATTCCAGACCCAGTGCTCTATTCATTGTACCGTCTAACTGCCAGGGATCTGGTCCTTTCCTGTCTCTATATACTTGATCGAGGCTGTTCTCCGAGAATGGATTAGATTCCCTACATGACTTTACTTGTTGAAGTCCTTCCCCATCAAGATAAAGCTTCATTATTATCTTCTTCATGAAGTTTTCCTTGATTTATCCACTATAAGTAATTTCTCCCTCTTCAAATATCTCAAGCCATTAAAAAAAAACTATCCAGGGTGTTTTTTTTTATTTTGTAACTTGTACTATGGCTATTTGTATACCTGTTTTGTCCTCATTACTAGACTATAAACTTCTTTTTCATTGTAAGTAGCTGTTCTTCATTTTTAATTTATGAAATAACAAGTATTTCCATAATATAGTAGAATTAAAAAAAGATGATTGCAATGAAATTATTATAAACAATTAGCTGTTCCTTTTAAATATATAATAACATTGTCTTGTAACTTTTTTCTCCTTTTTTCTTCCTCCCTCCCCCCCACCCTAGAGATGGCTACCATTAGATACAAATATGTTTGTGTATATATCTTTATATACTCATACATACACACATATGTATATACATACATATATAGGTATGTAAACTCATTTTATACATACTTCTATTTATCAGTTCTTTGTCTGGATGCAGATAATGTCTTCTTTCATAGGTCCTTTGTAGTTAATTTGGATATTTTTAATACTCAAAATGACTTAGTCTCTCAAATTTGTTTTTAAAATAATATTGCTATTACTGTATACAACATTCTCTTGGTTCTGCTAATTTTTCTCTTCATTATTCCATGCAAGTCTATCCATGTTTTTGTACAATCAATGAGCTCATTATTTCTTAAAGTATAGTTGTATTGTCACAATCATATACCACAACTTTTTCAGACTGTGAACTTTTTGAGGACAGGGATTCTTTACGTTTATAATTTGCCAAGGATAAACCAGCAACTACCAAAAATATGCTTACTTTGTCAAAAGGTTCTATTGACAAATATTTATGAGATGGTTTATGGAATTTGAAGGATGCCCCTGTTGAAAACATAATAAGGAAATAAGTAGACCTTTAAAGTTAATTTTCTATACTAGCCTTGTTTATCTTCACAATCACAAAATGCCTGAGAAATATAAAGAAAATTATTCTACTGTTTTTATTCTTTATTGATTTCAATACATCATTTTGTCTTGTAAAACATACGATGCATAATATAAGTTTTGTAAGGCACCTCAGAGGTCATACAGCTCAACCCATACTTGACCAAATCATACTTGAATGACAAAATCTCTCATAAGTGGCGTCTTCTTGAAGACTTTCCAATTTGGGGGAACCTACTACCTTCAAATGCAGCCTATTCCACTCATGAACAAAACTAATTATTAGAAATATTTCATAATCAAACACAAGCCTGCATTTTTATAACTCATACCTGTTGTTCCCAGTTCTGATCAGAGGGTAAGCAAAATGAGTCTGCTTCTTGTTCCACATGACAATCGTTCAAGATCTTGAATCTAACCTACCATGTTCCTCTGTGTCTTCCATTATACAGGCTAAGAATTCTTAATTCCTTCAACTTATTCTCATGTGGCTTGTACTCCATTCCTTTAACTCAACCTGGTCATCCTCTTCTGTACCTATTCCAACTTGTTTGTTCCCTTCCTTTTTTTTTCTTTTTAGAGGGCAATTGGAGTTAAGTGACTTGCCCAAAGTCACACGGCTAGTAAGTGTGTCAAGTGTCTGAGGCCAGATTTGAATTCAGGTCCTCCTGACTCCAGGGCTGGTGCTCTATTCACTGTGCCATCTAGCTGCCCCTGTTCCCTTCCTAATATATAGTACCCTAAAAACCTCATTTTTTCATATTATTTTCTAGTCATATTATCCAATTGTACTGGTGGTATCGTTTTTTTACCCTGATCATAGACATATTTATTCCTATTAAATTTCAGCTTATTAAAATGTGGTCAATTTTTCTAGCCTGTTGATATATTTTTAAATTCTAATTCTGTCATCCAATATGTTAGCTCTATCCCACCTAGCTTTGTGCCATTTACAAATCTGATAAGGCAGTTTTCTATACATAGCAATGTCCTGACTTTATTTTCCCAAAGTGAGCGTGGCTATGTCACTTCCTTATGATTTAGGGAGTACCTCTAAGGGGTCAAAGTGATTCTTCTCTAATGCTATCAGCTCAGATCCCCATTCTGTTACGTCCTCCCACTGTTAGCCTCCAGTGATTAGTTCCTGAGTTCCTTTTAAATAATTCATATCAATTAGCTTTTGCAAATTGCTGTGAAAATACAGCATTAACAAAAGTATAAATATCTCTTTCCCCTCTGCCTCCTACCCCACTACTTGAGAACATACTCTTGCATGTGCATTTTCAGTTTCTGGGGAGAATGGCTCAAATTTAAAGTAGTTTGTCTAAAGCACTGATCTTACCAAGTCTGCTTTCAAAAGCAGCAAAACCAAAGATGGATGAATCTATCTCTGTTACTGCTGGATTGGGCCAGGTAGTTACCTGGGACTTCTCTCCTCATTGTCTGGTTTCTAACAAAGCGCAGCATGGATTCCAGCCTCAGGCTCACATTTTTGACCTTTTAAAGCTCACAAGGTCATAGCCAATGCCAGTCTCCTTCACCTTAAAGGAAAGAATGGATACAACAGATTTGGAAACAACAGCAGGCCTATGTGCTCTCAGATTCATGCTGTCTCTTGGTAAAAGAGGGGCCAAGGTCCCTCTCCTACCTCAAGACTCCTATTTGTTTCAGCAACAATCCTCCTTCTCCAACATCAGTTAGACCAGAAAGCCCCAGGGCCAAGAAACTTGCCATGGCTGACTAGTAACTTTTGATAACATCCCAATTCTACCTACACAGTAAATCAAAAAGCCTCCTCTTCAACATGTCGATTAGTTGAGTAGAATCACTAGCAGTGTCAGCGTATGGTCCATAGTTGATGTAAGTATTTTTATCAGCCAAGACTATTGAATGTGTTTATGAAGACTTGGTTCATTGGCAAGACTCTCATCACACAGTGTGTCCCTAAAGCACTGACATTTGTAACACTGTGTATACAAATTCATCCAAGTCACTGGTAAACAGCACAGGGAAGACAATAAACTGTGGCTCACAATAAGAAATTCCTCTTAAAGTTGACAGTGACTCAATAATGTCTTTTCTTAGGTCTAGTTATTTAATCAGTTTGAAATTTATCTGACAGTAATATTTTCTGATTGATACATCTTCATCTTGTTCCCAGGGCACCATGGGAAACTTTGTCAATGATTTGCTAAAATCTAAGTATTCTATATCTGTGGCATTCTTACAATATACCAATCTAGTAACCCTGTCAAGAATGAAATGGGTTTACAAGTGATGTAAAGGATATTGCTATCAGGTATGACTGGAAAATTAGGTGACTGAATATCAAATGTGAGGGAGAGCCAAGGTTGGTGGTGCACACCTATAATCCCTGCTACTGGAGAGTCTGAAGCTGGCAGGTAGCTTGAACCTGGTAGCTGTGAAATGCAATCAGTCCATAAGCATTTATTAAGTGCCCATTATGTGCTAGGGCCTGTGCTAAGCTCTGGGGCAACAATGAAAGGTAAAAGACAATCCCAGCTCTCAAGAAGCTCAGTCTAACGGGGGAGACAATATGCAAACAACTATGCACAAATTATTTACAGGATAAACTGGAAATAGCAGAAGGGCATTAGTATTAAGGGGACTCAGGAAAGGTTTCCTGTAGAAGGTATAATTTTATCTTGGTCTTGAAGGAAGCCTGGGAAGCCAGGGGGTAGAGATATAAAGGGAGAACATTCCAGGCATAAGGAACAGCTAGTGGAAATGCCTATAGATGAAAGAAGGATTATCTTGTTTGAATAATGGTCAGGAGGCCAATATCACTGGATCTCAAAGTATATAAAAATCAAATTGTAAAAATATATAAAGGAGTATATAACAATATGTAGAAAGTATATAAAATATATAACAATGTGTAAAAGACTGAAATATTGTGTGTGGAGGAGTTCAAGTTATGAAAGGCTTTGAATGCCAAGGAAAGGATTTTTATATTTGATCTTGCAGGTGATTGGGAATCATTGGAGTTTATTGAAAGCAGGGAGGAGAAAGTTGACACAGTTAGACACAAACTTTGTAAAGATCTCTTTAACCCTTTGCTTTAGGGGAGGATGCTGCAGTGAGGTCAGACTTGTGTCAGGGAGATTAATGAGTAAGCTCTTATAATATTCTAGGTAGGAGGTGATATGGGCCTGCACCAGGATGGTAACTGTGTTAGAAGAGAGGAGGAGATAGATGTAAGAGATGTCTCTAAAGCAGAACAGATTGGCAACAGATTGGATATGGGGAGTGAAAGAGAGGGAGGAATCAAAGAGTCTAGGTTGTGAGCCTAGTGCTAAAAGTCATTTGGGTGTTTGCATTACACTATGTCCTACTTCAGGTAATAGGTCCACCAGATTACCTAAGGAGGGAAAAACTTAGCCAGGTCAGAAATGGAGGAGGCCAGAACTTCTGTACAAATTATTATTGGTATTAGACCCAGGAGTGGCCACCATATTTTTAGCTTGGGTGAGATAGGGAGACCCAGTCTAAAAAAAACCCCAATAAACAAACACACAAATTGAAGGCTAACAGATGGATAGGTCCCCTGTGGCACTAGTACTCACAGAATAGGCAAAGAACTTGGAGAAAGGTTTATAGGATGATATAGACTAAACTCACCCAGTACATGAAGGTATAGTGGCATCAATGAAAGTCATATCCATAATCCATATTGATGAGATCACAGATGTGTCAGATGATATTGCAACGTATCTAATGGAACCTAGCACAATATTTTGCACATTCTTAGGTTCTGGGTACTTGACAGATGGTAATCAAATTGAAGGGGAAATGCAGAAGGGATCCCAGAACTGTGTTGCTATTCTTAAGGACCCTACATATTAGGCCGTATATGTTTATGCCACTTTGCACAGTGCCCGGAGCAATTCTTTCAATTTAAACAAATCACTTTAAAAATGCTATGGGATGATAATGACAAAGCTGAATAAAATTATCCTTTTTATTGAGCTTGTCAAGAGTCCAAGTCATTATAGACATCAACCATCATCAACATTTTGTTCAAAGTACTTCACTAATGGGTTTGAATAGGGTATTTCAAAGGATAACAGAGTGCTAGTTCTTGCCTTCAAGGATATACTAAAAACAAATCAGAGTGTACTAGAAACCTCAGAAAAGAGTTCAGAAACCTTTGCTTAGCCAATTATAATTGCACAGAGATCCATACATAAATATTCCTGGATTTATAGGAATGATAAGAGTGACCCACTGGTCCATTGGTGGAACATGGAAAAGCTTACTGGGAAACTGTAGAGCTAGACTTTGGAAGGAATGCATTTTTTTTTGACCAGAAGGAAAAAGTCATTGAAAACAGGGGAAATAATTGTATGTCTGAGTCAGTGATCAGATTTGCTTGGCTAGGGTAGAAACTAGTAGTCCCCTTTGTGCTGTGGAAGATAAGGGCAGCTACATTATGGATCACAAGAGATTGAAACCTATACTTGGATTCTAATAGAGATTGAGACTGCAATGTGGTTTCTTTGGAGTAAGGAAGCTCTTTCTACCAATGCCAAAACTGGAGTCAGAAAGACTCATTCTCATGAATTCAAATCTGGCCGCAGACACTTACTAATTGTTTGACCCTGGGCAAGTCACTTAACTTTGTTTGCCTCACTTTCCTCATCTGTAAAATGGGACTGGAGAAGGAAATAGCAAATCTCTCCAAGAAAGCCCCAAATGAGGACATGAAGAACTGGACATGACTGAAAAAAAAAACTGAACAGCTTCTTTATAGCTTATAATCTTAGATAGCTGCTTAGAATATTAAAAACAAATTAAATGAGTTGTCCAAGGCCACATAGTTATGTGTGTCAGAGGTGGGGCTTGAACCCAGGTTTCCTGGCTCCTAAACCAGCTCTCTATATGCCACATTGCCTCTAAGTCTCTACTACGTGCATAAAAATGATCTTCTCTAGGGAAATGAAATAATGTAATCCAAATGATATTTTACTCTAATCCATGTTGCTAAGTGCAGCATGAACTAGAGAGCAGAGAGGGTGTTGGGAAAAGTCCTTGAGTGGAAGCTAGTGTTGTAGTTTAGGCCTTTAGAGTTAGAACACAGATTATGACTATGGAAAGAGAAGAATGGTTTGAGAAGGAGATGAATTGGTGATGGACTGCCTGTCAGAGGTGAGTAGAAAAGACATTTAAAATACACTATAACACTTAGGAGTCTAAAGTTTTGGGACGAAAATTCAATTAGGTGTAATAACCTTTACTAACCACTCCTACGCACTTGGAATTGTGGATGCAAAGACAAAAATGTAAATATTCTTTGCTCACAAAGAGTTTACATTCTACCAGTAAAGAAATAATATATCTATAGGCAAATAAATCTATACACAATACACAGAAAATAAAACTAAAAAGAAACATAGAAATGGGTGAATGGAGAATAAGAAGGGCTAACAACTATAGAATTTTTTTCATGTGTTGGGCATGCTTTATTTTGCTTTGGATCCTCCAGAGCACAGTGGAAAGAGAAGGCTTTGGAAGGAGAGGAGCTGGGTTCAGATACAGCTCTCATGCTTCCTACCTGTGTAACCTTGGGCAAGTCACTTAAACACTTGGGCCTCAGTTTCCTCATCTATAAAGGTCAGAGTAGAAGACGTTGGAGGTCCCTTTCCACTTCAGATTCACGGGTCCCCTTGTCCTTGTGAGTCTCCCATGTGAAGTGATGCTTAAACTACCCTCACATGAAACTAGCGATTCTGAAAGGTAAATGTGATAAGAATGTTTCATACATGAGAAACATCTTGTCCCAAAATACAGAGGCAGAATATTGTGTGGAAGGGGCGGCTAGGTGGCACAGTGAATAGAACACCAGCCCCGGAGTTAGGAGGACCTAGGTTTGGATCTGGCCTCAGACACTTAACATAAAAACTAGCCGTGTGACCTTGGGCAAGTCACTTAACCCCAATTGCCCTCCAAAAAAAAGCAAAAGAAAAAAAAGAATATTGTGTGAAGTGAGATCTGGGGAGCCACTGTGGTGCTAAACTGATTAACTTATCCAGAATCATAGGATCATAAATGACGGGATCAATGATTTAGATCTACAAGGAATCTTTTTTTTTTTGGAGGGGGGAGGCAAGGCAATTGGGGTCAAGTGACTTGCCCAAGGTCACACAGCTAGTATGTGTCAAGTGTCTGAAGCCACATTTGAACTCAGCTTCACCTGACTTCATGGCTGGTGCTCTATTCACTGTGCCACTTAGCTGCCCCCAAGAAGGAATCTTAAAAGTCATTGAGTCCAAACCATTCATTTTTCAGATGAAGACAATAAGGCCCAGAGAAGTAAAATGATTTTCCAGATGTAATATAGTAAGTGGAAGAGCCAGGATTTGAACCCAGGTATCTTGACTCCAAATCTAGTACTCTGAACTAGGTGTTCACCAGGACTGAATCATACATTTTGGAGATGTGGTGTCAAAGTGTAAGGTTGTTCTCAACAAATTTATCTCTAAAGACTCTGAAGTTGCTTAAAGTTCTGAGGACATAAGCTCCAAGGAACAACTCAACTCTTCTGCTTGGAAAAAGGCTTTCATTTATATTATCACATCATTTTGTTCCCTAACATACTTAGATCTTTGAAAGAAGCAGAAATTGGGGTGGGTGGCTAGGTGGCACATTGAATAGAGCACTGGCCCTGGAGTCAGGAGGACTTGAGTTCAAATCCAGCCTCAGACACTTAACACTTACTAGCCATGTGGCCTTGGGCAAGTCACTTAACCCCAATTGTCCTGCCTTCCCCTCCTCCAAAAAGAAAAAACAAACAAACAAACAAAAAAAGAAGCAGAAACCCTCCATATGGTACCTGATAAGTGGGTTAATTATTGAGTTAAAAACAGCAAATAGGTTTGCATTACGGGACAATCTCAGCTTTTAAGTCACAGAAACCTCTCCTCCTTCTGTAACATAGTTTGAGTCTTAAGATTGTTTTTCCCCCTTTCAGGAATATGAAATGTAATGCTATCACGGCCATCATCTGAGATTAATTTTAAAATCCTCCTCAGTTTACCATTTAAGGACACAAGTCTACCTTTTTCTGAAGCTCTTTTTTTCACTAATTGCCATTACAGCTCTATTGACTCCCAACTGGGGGGAAAATGTGTGCAAAGGTGGAACCATATAATGCTGTCATCGGCAGATATTTGGTACAAAAACAAAAAAGGCAATAAAATCAGAATGATTCCAAAGTCTAGATTTGTTGTAATCATGCATGTATATATTAATTTCTATAAAATAAAATAGAATGGAAGAACTGAAAAAGTGAGTGAAGTTTGTGGGTAAAGAATACTTCCTATTCTGGTGATTCTGGAACACTAGGTAAGATCTTTTTGAAATGTAGAAAGAAACAATTCTCTCTCTCTCTCTCTCTCTCTCTCTCTCTCTCTCTCTCTCTCTCT
>NW_027187419.1:91432870-91434509 GCF_028583685.1 Petaurus breviceps papuanus | reverse complement strand
TCTCTCTCTCTCTCTCTCTCTCTCTCTCTCTCTCTCTCTCTCTCTCTCTCTCTCTCTCTCTCTCTCTCTCTCCCTTTTATAAAACTGCAGTTTTATTGCAGGATAATATGGTAAAAAGATTCATTGTAAGGGTTACCTAACAACGTTGGTGGTGTTGATGAATAGTTGCAATTAATACATTCCCTTAATTAGTCTGATACCCAGAAGATGCACCTGGCAGGTCATTTTAATACTACAATTGATTTATAGCTGCTAGAAATGATTTTACCAGCTATCTTCAGAGAGCACAATTAGAGTGGATTTCATTTTTTTTATGCATTTTCACTGAGGAATAAACATAAAAGGTCTATGTAATTCAGAACAAAGCAGCTATAATGTACTAATGGTTTATGGATTTTATTAATATTCAGCTAACATTAGAGGCAATTTTAGGGAATAGCAACCTATTTTCTTTATGAAGTATTCAGGTTTTTTTTAGTATCTGAGTGCTTTGTTTAAAAAATAAACTGTATGTTTTTTTTGATGAGTTGCTGCTATTTCTTATAGGAAAATATTTTCTATGTTGTAACATTAAAAAGATATCAGAATTTTAAAAGTGCTATACACTGGTTGAATATACATGCACTTGTATATTATATATTTATTTATTATACATGCATAATTAAATATAAGGATTTGTGATTGTATGTAATTTAAATAGTGTCACCATTAATGTAATTATTAAGCTAATGCATTGTACCCTATCACAGGTGGAGGGAGGAATATTTGGAATTGAACAGGTAACAGATTGTTTTCAAGTCCCAGATTAAATTTCTGGGTTTTAATTCTCTATTCACTTGGGGGTGTAGCTTTAAACAAATCACTAATCTTCCTGTTTTTTTCATCATCCTTAAAATTGGACCAATAATTTTTACTTGGTTGTTTATAAATCACTGTAAGGTGCATGAGATACTAGAACTTTGCATATCGAAAATGATTTATTTAAAGGTTCATGTTTTTAAAACCTTATTCTTATGAATTTAAATCCATAAAAACATGTGTCTCTATAATAGGTCCATGATTAGCCAATTCTTTTTGGTTAAGTCATTCCCATTTCAAAACTTCAGATGAAACCACATGGATATTTTATAAATCTTACATGTGCTATATGGTATTACATATAGTTACACTTGAATATTGTCTGCTATATTATACATATTATATATAATATACATATATTATATGTATTGTATATAATATATATGGACCTACTCACATTCTTTTGGGCAATTTCAAAAGTTTAAGATTATGTATTTATATTCTGTGAAAAATGGTAATAGATTTCATATATGTAGTTTACATATTTCATGGAGGCATTGGGGTCTGGCCTGTGATTTCATCAGCATGAAGGACTCCTGGCAGGGATACTACCTCCATTCTTGCAGATAGGCAAATCATCTGTAATTTATAGTCTCAGAGTGTTTCCTGGGAACCCAGAGAGGTTAAGTAATTTGCTCATGATCAAACAGTAAATACGTATCAGAGGTAGGACATAATCTCAGATCTGACTTCAAGCCTGGCCCTCTATCTACCAAGTCATACTGCCTGTGAGACACACACACACACACACACACACACACACACACACACACACACACAC
>NW_027187419.1:91408128-91432860 GCF_028583685.1 Petaurus breviceps papuanus | reverse complement strand
CACACACACACACACACACACACACACACACACACACACACACACACCCAATTTATCTTTTGGTAATCAATTGCCCCAAATATCTTCATTCCCTGACCATTCCCAGACAGAGACCAGAGTTGTGGTCAGGAGAAATGCTACACAAGCACAGTTGATTTGAGTCCCTGGTAGGAGAGGGATTGTTTATTTATTTTCTCTGTCCTATTTCCTTAAAGAAATTCTCATCCCCAGAGATGAAACAGTGAAGAGACAGTGACAGAACCTTGGTAGGAGTTCTTGTGGGGGAACCACCAAACAGAAGAGTTGTAGGACCCAGTTTAGTGGAAAGATGAAGAGAAATTACTAACCTATCATGAATTCTCAGACTAAGCAATAACCAGACCTGAGGAAAAGCAAGAGAAAGAAACTAGATGCAGAGGAGTGGAGATGGACTTAGTTCTTCGCTGGCATTAGACCCAGACACAAACCACATTACGATGTTACCAGGGGAAATCCCAGGTCAATGGAGACATAAACAAAGAAAGCATTTTCTGAGATGCCACCAGTATTAATCCCTGTCCATGTAAAAACTTTGGTTTCTGGGTCATAAATTGAAATGATCATAACCCACATTTGAAGGAGACTTTAAATGTTCCAAATGCTTTTATACTCATAACCTCAGTAAACCCCTTAGTCCCCCAAATTGTTGTTATTCTCTTCTTTTGCAAATTATCTTTTCTTTCCTTATCTGTTGCCATGTTAATTCCCCAACAGAATCTTAGTTCCTGGAGGGCAGGAATAGATTTTCATTTTTATTTTTATCGCCTCAGCACTTAGGCACTTAAATGTATGTTGAACTGTTGAACTGAATTGAAAGGAATTCAATTCTGGTTAATGGACTTTAGTTGTGGGTTATGTTCTCATTTCATTTATCTAGAACAATTAGGTGGTTGTTCAGTCATGTTCGACTCTTTGTGACCCCATTTGGGGTTTTCTTGGCAAAGATACTGGAGTGGTTCCCCATTTCCTCCTCCAGCTCATTTTACAGGTGAGGAACGGAGGAAAGCAGGGTTAAGTTACTTGCCCAGGGTCACACAGCTAATAAATGTTTAAGACCAGATTTGAACTCATGATGATGAGTCTTCCTTATTCCAAGCCCAGTGCTCTATCCACTGTACCGTGTAGTTACCTCTATGATTAGGTAGTTCTCACCAAAGACAGAGAAAAGATTGGGTATCTTACTATCTTCTTGGGTATCTTCAAATTTTATGATTTTTCTTTTAAAACTCTAATTCTTTCTGTAGTGATTCACTAAGTGGTAGGGGGAGCTAGGTCTATGAGGAACTCCTTCAGAGAATGTCATGGTATAGGGTGCCTGCAACAAGAAGTTTGGTGGCCACAAGTGCTTCAAAAGATCTGGAAATCAAAGGGTGTTAGAAGTTGAGTCCTACTCCCTACCATTATTTCAGCATGGCTGACTGATCATTCAAGGCTGCCTTGTGGCTACTGGTGCCTTCTGACCCCTTTGTCACTTCTTGTGATTGGGGTTCTATTGGAGAAATAGGAAATGGTTCTGACTTTTTGTAAATTATAGGACTGGGACCTTGAAAGGTCATCTAGTCCATTCCCCTGCTTATGGGAAAGATGAAATGCAATTATCTTTGCTTCTGGAGCTCTCTCTGAAACCAATTGATGCTCCAAGTACAGAAGTAAACATTTGCCCTGGGAGAAGCCTATGCTATCTAGATAGGGTTGTTTTATTTTGTTTTGTTTTTGGTAAATGGATATTTGAAAGTGAAATACCTTTCCCTTCTGATTTCATTCTTAACTTGGTCAACATTATATTTTCCTCCAATTCTAGTGCTGCAGGAGATTTTTAATACCAAGCATCAGCATCATTGACAGCCATCTGTGCATACAGCTCCAGGCACAGACATATCTCCTAGGAGATGTCTACACTAGCTTTTCAACATTTCAGGGTTTTGCTGTTCAAATCACCTGAACTCTTTGCATTGAAAGATTTGGAAACAAAAGTTAGGTATTGCATCCTGTGTGACAGTCACCATTTTTGTGATTTGTTGGGCCCTGCAACTGCTTGGGATGACTCAAGGTTTAGAACTTTTGTTCAGGATTCTAGAAGAAAAACACAGTCTAATTAAAAAAAAATTCACTCCTTGTTCTCTCTTCTGTGTTTACGCCAGGGTGCTATATGGTCCAATGATACTATTTTTCTTCCTTTTGAGTTTTCATGGTTGTTTTCTATCATGGTTTCTAGAATGCATTTAACCAACATTTGTTGTTGTTCAGTCGTTCAGTTATGTCTGACTCTCCATGACCCCATAAAGCATAGTACACCAATATTATCCATGTGGTTTTCTTGGCAAAGATACTGGAGTAGTTTGCCATTCCCTTTTCCAGGGGATTAAGATGATCTGCCATTAAGTGATTTGCCCAGGGTCACACAACTAATTGGTTTCCCAGGCTGGATTTGAACTCAGGTTTTCCTGACTCCAGGCCCAGTGCTCTATCCACTGAGTCTTATCCACTGTCTCTTAACTAACAGTTTATAAAACTAAAATGTTGTCATGCGTAGGCCTGCATGGGAATATAGAAGAATTTGCTATTACTTATCCAGTTTCCTAGGAATTCATATGTAAAGTAACTTTGATTTTGTTTTCAAATTAACAAAATAAGGAGCTCATAATCGAAGAGTATTAGGTTCCTGACAGTCCATGGGACTCATACATATACCATAATAAGAAACCATTTTGATCTTGCTTCACCTAAAACTAAGGCATTTGACAAACTTGTGGAGTTACCAGAAATATAAGCATCCTCAGTTATTCCTCAGATTTACAGTTTACAAATGCAATCAGTAGCCATAGGAGGGCATGTTGTATGTTCTGGAGTTTCTTAGTGGTGCAGGGAAGCTAAGTGAGGCAGTGGATAGAGTGCCAGGCCTGGAGTCAGGAGGATGAGGGTTAAAATGCAGCCTCGCACATTTACTAGCTGTGTGACCCTGGGCAAGTCACTTAACCCCATTTACCTCAGTTTCCTCATCTGCAAAGTGAGCTGGCTTTGCCAAGAAAACCCCAAATGGGGCCACAGAGTGACTGAAACAAGAAGATGTTGTGTATTATGTTGCCTTTCTCTGTGGATTTCAAGATGGACCCTAATAGTGCTTCTTTCTTAATGAAACCAGAATTTCCATTTAAAAGGGTCCCAAAGAAAAGTCTTACTTAGCCTTTGGAACTGTAGCACTAAATGTGATAGAAATTAGAGGAGCAGTTTCTAATACAAATGCTGTTTGTAACATGCAGACAGTGGGTTCTTGTCAACAGAATCAATAAAACACAGGAAATGCACACTGGACAACATCCACAGATCAGTTCCAACATCTGCAGATCAGTTCAGACAGACTAACTCTTGCCCAGGCCAGAATTGTTGCAGCAATATTCTACTTACAGATTCCAGGACATAGGATGCATATTCTGCAAGAAGGGTCCCCTCCATCAGAGGAAAGCCAAGAAACTGTCAGAGTAATTCATGTCAACTGGTATCAAGTGATTTTGATTATTTACCTGATAGTAAAACTCTAGAGTTGTGATATATTCAGAGGATCAATAGGAAGATGCCTCAAGATATTTGTAGCATTATGCATAAATGGTTGTAAATATAAGAGGATGCTGTGGAAAGAATCCTGGATTGGAGGTCATAGCTCCTGAATTAAAATTCTAGCTCTGATTATTACAAGCTGTGTTTCCTTGGGCAAGACACCTCCCTTCTCTGGAATTCACTTTCCTCATCCATGAAATGAAAGGTCCCTTAGCTCCAGGTGAGTCATAGGGTTAGCAGATGCTATGACTGTCCTTTAAGTCTAGGAGTAACTGGTAGCTATAGTCGACATTTTCTCCCAAGAACTTGTCAACAAAGTTTCTGAGTCCACAATGCATTTTTTGGAAGGGGGAGGACAGGGCAATTGGGATTAAGTGACTTGCCCAAGATCACGCAGCTAGTAAGTGTCAAGTGTCTGAGGGTGGATTTGAACTCAGGTTCTCCTGACTCCAGGGCTGGTGCTCTATTTTACCACCGAGCTTCCCCACACAAGACCTTCCCCACTATACATAAAAAAATATTACAACGACCATTTAGTTGATATTTAATGTGACTTTGTTGTCAGAGGGTGGTACGATTCCTTCACAAAAAAGACACCCCCCCCCAACCAAAAAGCACACAAAAACCCAAAAACTTTCTGTATGCCATTGGAGGGCATAATGGCTGAAGTCTCATTAGAAAGAATGTATTCTGAAAGAGAGTTGAGAATATGTAGGGGATTTGCATAGTGGGGGTGTATGGAATATTTTTTGTATTTTCACATATGGTTAAAGTGCTAGTGAGTTTCTTTTAAAATTTTTTTTTTTGTTAAAAGAGGAGGTTCTTTGAATGGGGTTTTACTTAGGAAAGAATCCAACATGAAAACAAAAGGTACCTCTCTGTATATATATATATATATGTATGTGTATGTATGTATGTATATATATGTATATATAGACATATAGACACGTAATTAAAATAGATATTACAATGCTTTTCATATTAGGAATCAGTATCTAAAATATTCATATAATTAAAACTGTCTGACCAGTAAAAGTTAACAGATTTCTCAGGGTATTTTTTGAGAAACGGACTATACAAGACTAAATTGGTATCATTCCATCTGGATTCAGGCCTTGCACTAATGCATGGGGCAGTTAGAACAATGCTTTTTGAAAGGATTCCTTAACCTGTCATAATCAGAAGGTGAAGGGCTGCAGAAGTTGTTACTCAGGCAGGTAGCAGGTTGGGTGATAAGGTTATCCCAAACTAATCCCCTATTGGTATATCCATGTAGGGATCACAATGTAACTCACCAGTGTAGTTAGAAACATGCAAAATTAAATGTTGAAGATACACATATACAAGCTGCACCTAGCCAGTTGCTTGCCCTTTGCAGAAGAAAGTTTCCTGGCAGAACAAAAAATGCACTCATGAAAGTTGGAGCTCTTACAGATTCTATCTCTTCTTCTTTCCCTCCTTTGTGCATCCTCTATCCCTCTTTTTCTCTTTATCTCTTCCTCTATGTTTCTGTTTCTCTATGTCCCTGTCTTTGTCTTTCTCTGATTCTATATCCCTGTCTCTCTTTCTGAATCTGTGTCTGTTTCTGTCTTTGTCTCTTTGTCCACCTGTTTGTCTCAGTCTCTGTCCCCCCTCATTTTCTTTTTGCTTCTATCAGTCTCTGTCTCAGTCTCTTTCTCTGTCTCTGCTTCTCTGTCTCTTTCTGTGTCTCTCTGAATCTGTCTTTGTCTCTGATGCTTTTTGTCTGTCTCTTTTTCTATTTCCTTCTCTTCTCTCCATTCCTCTCTGTCTCTCTTTGCATATGTCTCTCTATCTGTATCTGTCTCTCTCTATCTGAAAGTGTATCTGTGTCTGTCTCTCAGACATTTGCTCATTCTCAAACAAGAGAGTTATAGCCAGTCTAAAGCACCACCAACCACCAATGTTCCCCTTTTCTTGAAGCAGGATGGTATTGATTAATTGCAATTGATGGTGAAATGGAAAAACGAGCCACATGCTTCCTTGCTGTGACCACACCTGCCTGTTCCCACCACCAGGTTTGGCCACACCTGCCTGCTTCCACCACCAGGGTACGATTTCACTTCTCCCCAGATTATACTAACAACTGTTTGATCCTAGATATAGTGATGGAAACTCTAAATAGACTTAGAACAGGGATTTATAGCTTCAGGATCATCTAGTCCATCCCTCTCATTTTATAGATGAGGAAAAAGAATCAAAGAATATCTGGAGCATTTCATCAAACTAGGTGTCCTTGAATTACTTCCACACACCTGGTGGGCTGCACCAACTGTGCTGATACTAAAACTTAATAGTCAGGTAAGATTTGCATTGTTAATAAAACTTGCACTGTTAATAAGGCACTAAAACAGTCCCATTATTAATCGTCTTTTTTATTTGCTGGGCAAAAGCAAAGATTTGCAGTTCTTTTATTGGTAGGGTTTTGTAAAACAAGTTTTTTTCTGGGCATAACGGCTCATGCCTATAACCCCTACTCCTAGGGAGGCTGAGACTGAAGGATCTCTTGAGCTCAGGAATTCTAAATTGAAGTGGGCTAAGCTCATCAGGTGTTTGCTCTAAGTCTGGCATTGATATGGGAAGCCCTGGGAATAGGGGTGGCTACCAGGCTGCCTAAGGAAGAGTGAACTGACCCAGGCCAAAGTTTCTGTGCTGATCAATAGTAGGACCAGACCTGTTAGTAGTAGCTTATGTATTTCCAGCATAGTTTAGCCTCAAAAAAAAGATGAAACTTAATGTGTCTAAGCTTATTGATAACTGATTGTCAGTGATACAAGAAAAGCTGGTCAAATGATCATAACTTATTGAGAGTCACTAAAAGTTAACTTCTATTACTTCTGTGTTTTTAATGCTTTGTGGATATATATGTATATATATATATATATATATATATATATGTATACCCTGTTTTCTAGTATTACAAGGATGAAAATTTCTACGATGTCCTGATCACATGCTTCTTAGTTTAAAAATTAATTTAACTGTTGATATTAATAATGACTGATTTTTTGTCCAGTAACTATTAAGTTAATATGCTGTTGTAGGAACTCAACTATATTCATATTGATATATTGGCTATAAATGAAAGCAGGAGACATAAAGTAGTTGCAGCTAACTGGAAGGATAATTCAAAGCATCTCCTCAGAGATACAATTTAGAGGAGACAGAGGAATTGTTTTTATCAGGGCAAAAAAGACACATTTCTAGAGACATTTAGCCATTTTTCCTCATGATGATATCTATGAAGATAATGGTAGCATCTGTATCAAAGTCTGTTCCAAAGGATAAAGAAAATGAAAAAGTCTATGAAGACCTTGACAAATCCTCCAAACTGAATCAAAATCTTTGAAACTCCCTGACTCCGATGAGAGAGACGGTATAGAAGAGAAAGACAAAGACCATGCTGCAAAATATGGTTTGGAGAAAAAAAATGAAAGAGACTAAATAGTTGTGTCTGTATATAATTAATAATTTCTTAAAGAAGAAAGTCAGAAGACATTGGCTATTGTGAACATCTGAAATATTTTTTTAAACATTAAGTTGATGGCACTTTAACAGACAGGTGATGAGTAGTTACTAACATGGGAGTCATTTCAGAAACAGCTGCCTGTGCATTCAGATCATCAACTACTTAGAACAAGGGCCAAAATCAATACCAAATTAGATGAAAAGATAGTTGAAGAAAACGTGCTGCACGCAAATATAGCAACTCCAACCCGACCTATTTAAATCAGTTGTTGTTTATAAAAAAAAGAAATGAACAAAAGTAAAGACATTGATTCTATTTCTATTTCTTTGATGAGATTAACCCATGCAAAACAGTAGACAGAATAAGACTATTAAGAAAGTACAGAAACTGCATCAGTCAGCAAATATTTGATCATATTTTTGCCTTGCAAAGTGGCACAGTAGCCATGTTTAGAGTAAAAGGTCATTTATAAAACATTATGGAAGAGAAAGAGTAAGGCTTACAAACAGTATTGTAGTTCAAAACAGCCAAAAATGTGGACAAAATGAATCTACAAAGAACTTTGTAGGAAGCTTTTAGAAGCTAGATCATCCCAAAATAATTTGTTGATGAAACAATAAGAACAATAAATGGATAAGAAATGGCATAGATATGCTGATGTTTTTTATGGCAATCTATTAAAAATATTAAAACCATCACATTTTGACCCTACCACTTTAGCTACCTGTTTACAATATAGGCAAATGGTACATTAAAAGAGAAAATCATGAAGGGTCACTGGATCGTACCAAATGCCTACAGAATATCTTTTATGAAAGAGACACAATTTTAAAGGCACGCAGGAATCAATTTTTAAAATATTTTCAAAGAAAGACTGATTCTAAAAGAGAGTAAAGGTCCAATTTGAGAAAAGAAGATGTATAGATGAGAAGGCAGCATCAGCAACTGACCTATATACCCACTCTAATATTTAGAACATCTTTTTTTGAAATAGTACTTTATTTTTTCCAATTACATATAAAGATAATTTTCAACACTCATTTTTAAATAAAATTTTGAGTTCCAAATTTTTTCCATCCCTCTCTCCCATCCCCCTTCCCCATGATAGCAAGCAATCTGCTAAAGGTTATACATGTACAATCATGTAGACACATTTCCACATTCGTTATGATGTGAAAAAAGAACAGAACAAAATAGAAAAGCCAAGAAAAACAAAAAAAGTGAAAACAGTATGCTTTGATTTGCATTCAGACTCCATAGTTCTTTTTCTGGATGTGGATAGCATTTTCCATCATGAGTCTTTTGGAATTGTCTTGGATCATTGTTTGGTTGAGAAGAGCTAAGTCAATCACAGTTGATCATTGCACAATGTTGCTGTTACTGTATACAACGTTCTCTTGCAGAACATCTTTATGAAGACTGTCCCTATGTTCATAGAGGTGATATCCATAATGAAAACATGAAAAAGGATGAAGCAGGCCTTCACAACTGCTTTTCTATAGCACAACATATCTTCACAAACATTCAGTTGACAATGTAGGCAACAAGAAGTCAGTGTTTGTTTATTGATTACTGCCCTCTTTCAAAATGATTTGATTCAGTAAAACAAGACACAAATTTAATGACTCTATTTAAAGAGTCTTTGTATATGTTATAAAACAAGAGTCTTCCAGCTACGACCACTGAAACAGTTTTGTGCAATAATTTTCTTACTACAGCTTACCTGAAGCTAAGTATCAAACAAGTAGACACACTTACCCAAGATGGCAGTAGTATGAAGGATGTCCTACACAAAGTACAAAAAGAAGGATTTTGTATAGATGAAGGCTTTCTAAAGATGCTTTTGTTTATTAATGATATTGTGTGAATTTCATCAAGTCCAGAAACCATTCACAATTTTTTCAATGAATTCCATAGTGACTAGAAAGGGATTAGTCAAACCATTCTAGTAGATAAACAAGGTGAACAAAAAGAATGCATATAATTTAAATTCTAACATTAAACTGGATCAGAATCTTGTATAATGCTTTTCCTTACCCCAAGATCTAATCCATGTTGTTAATTAGACTCCAAAATAAGAATAACAACAGAAATCCAACAACAATAAATCAAGAACTTCAAGCTTCTTATTTGAAAGGGCTCGGTTTCTCTCTCTCCCTGTCTTTCTTTTGTCGGTAAAAAGAAATCCTTGCTGAGTCAATTCATCACTTACTACAAAAAGGAGCCTGATGATCTTGGACTTGTCAACACAAAGACACTCTCCAGCATAATAATTAGGTGTTGATTTCAAAGTCTGTGCTAGCACATAGCAATAAACATAAGATATTAGTTCTGGTACTTTCAGGGGACCTGAGATCTCTTTCTGGTTGAGATGAGTTAAATTCTGATATTCCTAGAGGATTCTTGAGTGGGGCTAGTAGCTACAGAGATAATAATTGAGAGAGGTCCTCATATGATGCCAGTCTTAGGAAGCCAGAACATATAGATTTTATCTGTTTGTTCATAGTTTTTTGGATATTGTCTTACCCATTACCTTAGTCTGTTAGCTCCTTGAGAGCTATACCAGTCTTTTACTTTTCTTTGTGTCTCTATGATGTTGTACCTGGCACATAGTAGGTGTTTAATAAAAGTTTATCAATTATTTCATCGATATCTAATATAATAGAGCTAGTAAATTGGGGAAATATTTAACAATGTAAAATTTCTAAATTATATTATCAATATGAAATGTACAGTGCTATACTAATGAAATCTGAGACCTGTACAGATTAAAATGAGTGAATCCTCAGTCAAATAAATCTTGATAGTGTGGAGTTTTGTTCTCCTCTTCCTGGCTCCTTTCTACCATGCTCCCTAATGCCATTTAAAAAAAATATTTTTTTTGGGCGGGGGAAGGCAGGGCAATTGGGGTTAAGTGACTTCCCCAAGATCACATGGCTAGTAAGTGTTAAGTGTCTGAGGCCGAATTTGAACCAAAGTCCTTCTGACTCTAGGGTCGGTGCTCTATTCACTGTGCCACCTCGCCACCCTATCCCTAATGCCATTTTAGCAGTAAGTTACATGTTTTAAAATGTGGGCTATATTTTATGGTTATAAATATGTCACTTATGGTAACTCATTTAACCTCTACAACCACCCTATTGTATAGCTAGCCATTTTATAGATTAACAAACCAAAGATCAGAGAAGACAAATAACCTGTTTCAGATCTCATAGATATGGAACTTGCCTTTGAAGTCAAATCTCTGACTACAGGTTCAGTATACTTTGTACTATGCCCTGGTGTTTGTTTAATGTTATTTCTTTGGTATGGGCATGCCTCCATAGTTGCAGATTTAATCCTCTTTACAATTTGCAATCTGGTTTTCGAGAAATACTGTTGTCAAAAATTCCATGACTCTGGTCAGCTTGGTGATAAAACTCTCCAAAAAACCCCACAATCCCCTCTTTGGATGACAGATAAGGCTGGTCCTGCCTTTGAAGACTTTCCATCTTGGAAGACCTTGGCAGAACACGTTCTTAAATCACATAGCCTTTAAGAACACAATGTTGTCACTGTGAGACTTCAGCATATGACTGTTTCTTTAGGGTTTCTGACTAGAGTGGAAAACATGAAGTTATTTCATATTGAAAATTCCTCCCATGGGAATAAGTTTGGTAAGCCCATTTGAAAACTGATAGTTAACGTCAACATAGAACACAGGTTACATGAAAACTATACCTTTAAAGAACTTAAAAATAATTTTATTGAAGTTTATTTACTCTTACAGTAAAAATAACAATTAATAATTCCTGGAAATACATCAACTCTTTCCTCTAAAAATTTCAAAGCATTTCGTGTCAGTCATTCTTATTTCATGACTATGAGATACAGAACAGGTAATTATTGTTGTTCTTGATATGATTAGTAATAGAGTTTCTTAAGAACCATGTATGTATGAGGCAGTTAGCAAGAATAATATCAATCTACCTTTAAATGAGATGGAAATTAGGCAAGTTATGAAGTGGTGGGGATGGTTATTGCTGTTCTTTGTTTTACTTCCCTAGTGACTAATCATGATCCTCACTGGTTAAGATCACTTCCAGTATTTTCCAGTTTCAGTAAAACCATTACTCCTAATATCTACTAGGATCTAGAAGGATTATCTCTCAGAAGTGCTACTTCATACCCTGCCATTGAAATAGAGTTATTTCCTCTTGAAGGCAAAGGTTGTATTATTGGAGGAGACCACAGAGGGCCCCTTAGCAAAGCACTAAGTTCCCATTTCTTGTTTTACAAGGGGTAAACATAGTTCAGAAGACTCAAATATTTCTTTAGGCCTACAATTATAAATTTGAAATGAAATGAAAAGTTTTCTTTTAGTGATAATAGAAAGCTGCAAAGCAATGGAATGGCAGGTTTTCAAAGGAGATAAAATTTCAGGTTAAAAGATTTAGAGCTGGAAGGTATCCTAGAAAGAATCTGGTTTCTAATCCCCTTATTGTACAGAGGAAGAAACTGAGGCTTAGGAAGTTAAAGTGACTATGGTCACATAGGTTTTATGTTTCAGAGGTGAAATTTAAAATCTCTTGAGATCCTGGCTATGGGATTATAGTTTAACAATAAGGAATAATAATAACATAACCCTATGTAATATTTAAAATTTTTTAAGAAGCATTACTGACATTTCATTTGATCTTCATGATAAACATGTGAGGCAAGTGGAACAAATATGGTCAGAGCTATTTTATAGATCACAGAATATGCTTAGAGAAATAAATTGACTTGCCCAAGGTTATACAGTGAGCAAAAGGCAAAGTTAGAACTTGAATCCAGGTTCTCTGACTGTAGGAATCGATGGTTTTGCTATTACACTAAATTGCTTCTCAATGTCATATGTGAATGAGTTCATAGGATCACAGATTTAGAGGTGGAAGGGACCTCAGAGGTCACTGAGTCCAATTTCTTTATTTTACAGATGAAGAAACTGAGGCCAAGAAAGGTTAAGTGACTTGCCCAAAGTTACCCAGATTATAAGTAACAGAGGCTGGATTCACACTCAGGTCATTTGATTCCAAATCCAACATTACAATAAATGATATTGAGTTGGTTCAGTTTCAATTAGTTTATCACACACCTCATAAAAACCTATCAGTAACTGCCTCTTTCTTTTGAAGTCTTAGCAAAGTAGATAAAACTTTAGTGGAAAAAAATACCAAACCAACAACCAGATTTCTCTTTCACCCAAGAAGTGCTTTTATTTTTTTCCTGGGGATTGAGACATAGTGACTTGATTGCAAAGGGCAGTTCATATTGAGGCTGTCATTTATATTGATGTTATTTTTTTAAAATGACACCACCATATAATTTTTTTTCAGGAGAAAAATTGGACTTCAGCGTTCAGGGTCATTGGTAGGGGATCTTTCACTGATTCAAAATTCATTAAAGATTTGAGAAAGAACAAAAAAAAAAACCCAAAACAAAAAATAACCAGGAAAATACCTCACACAATAATAGTATCTAACTGAAAAATACCAACCATGGCCACTAGCCCCCAAAACCCCAACACCCCAATACCTTTGAAGGGACAAATCAAAAAAGAGATATAGCTTTCCACTTGCCAAGTTAATATGAACCACTTGGGGTTTTCCTTCTGGAGGATTTTAGCGAAAACTTACAATTATCATAGGACTGAGAGCAGTTTGTTTGCTCCCCACAAAAGCAGAGATGATTTTTATTGACCAATCTTTGATCCGAGAGATTAAAGAAAGTACTGCATGAGCAGTGCAAAGGATAACACCATGGGGGTCAATAGGCTTTTCTGCTACTTGGAAATGAAAGTGAACCATTCCATTGGGAGATGGAGTAATTTAACATTCTTATTGGGAACCCAGGAGTTTTTGTTTTCCTTCCTCCTATTTTTAGGGGGAAAATATTCATCTTACATCCCTCTTTCTCCATGACTTAATACCATGGCCATATATGAGGTCATTTAGAGGGCACTAGATTCTCCAACATAATTCTGCACAGAGCTTTTTAGCCCAAATGGCTTGGCTGTCACATTCTCACACTCTTGATTGAAATGTCTCTGGTAGACTTTTGGAATGCAGTCTGAAGGCTTAGTGACTCAATATTTTCAAAATGAATACATTTCCAGTCTCTGAGAAAGTTGCCACTAACTACTTCAGAGGTTATATCTCTTTCTGGTGTCCCCTGAAATGCTATGACTGGAACTAACGTCTGGTGAAATGGAATTTCCAGGGAGCAGTATAGAAGATATCAAAACACCTTGGCATTGCTTTCCATGATAATTAGTGTCGTGCTATATAGAAAACCAAGAAAACAAAGACACAAAAAAACTCTCTGACTTGAAAAGAATCTTCACATGTATGTATAATGAAAAAGGGGGACATTTTCATACATAGTTGCTGTCCCCTTCCATTTTGGTGTAGGCTAGAGTATCACATCTGTAAGAACAACATCTGGTATGATTTGGGGGTTAATGCCAGAATGCTGCTGTTTACAGAATATCCACCAAGGCTCCAGAGGCCGGACAAAATATTCATGTCATGTTTCTTAATTTTTTGGAAAAAAAATCCTATAAAAGTGTGACTGAAAGGAGCCAGTTACAGTTATTTCAAAATTTGCAAAAACTTTGGAACTTGGGGAAAAAGGTAGAACTTTTTAAAAAAAAATCTGTAAGTAAATGTCGTTTTTACAGAAACTTTGAGTAAGTCATTTTGACTTACTCAAATTAACTACAAAGGACATGTGAAGGAAGATGCTGTTTGTATCTAGAGAAAGTATGTACAGATATATAGAAGTATGTACAGAATGATTTTACACATATGTTATATGTATATATACAATTTGTGTCTAATGGTAACAATTTCTAGGGTGAGGAGGGGAAGGGGAAGGAAGAAAAAAAGAAATTTATATTATAACTTTATTATATATTTAAAAGGAATAGCAAGTTGTGCATAGTAGATTCGTAGTTTCCTGTACAATCATATTTTTAAAAGTTATACTATGTTATGGAAATGATTGTTTTTAATTTAATTTTTTCTTTCTTTTTTAAAAATTTGTTTATTTTTAATTTTCAACATTCATTTTCACAAGATTTTGAGTTACACATTTTCTCCCCGTCTTTCCCCTACCCCCACCCTAAGATAGCAAGCCTACTGAATATTCCTTTCCCCAATATGCTCTGTCTTATATACTCCCCATCCCCCCCAATAACTTTCTAGTAGGGCAAGATGGATTTCTAGACCTCAGTGCCTGCTTATCTTATTTCCCAGTTGCATGTAAAAAACATTAAAAAAAATTTTTTTTTAAACTTTGATTGCCATATTCTTTCCTTTCTTCCCTCCTCACCCACCCTCACTGGGAAGATAAGCAGTTCAATCTAGGTTATACATGTGTAGTTACACAAAACATGGAAATGCTTGTTTTATTCCAAAATTAAAAATAAAATAAATAAAAATTTTAAAAGAAAATGTACTAGCTAAGTGTAAGTATACTTGAAACAAGAAAATTAAGTTGTATTTTGAATTTTAAAAAATGTTCATATTTTAAATGAATTTTGTCAGACATATTAATGTTTGCAAGGCACCAAGGAAATATTCTTCATAACTTTGAACATTCACTTTTATTATTTTGCAATTTTTGTTTTTTTCTCTGAACATAGTTGTAGTCATTTTGTATTTAGTTGTCCTGGTTCTGCTTACTTTATGCTGTATTAGTTCATAGAAGGTTTGAATGCTCTGTATTCATCATGTTTATTTTGTCTTGTATCACAGTAACAATCCATCATATTCATGTATCACAATTTACTTAGCCATTACCCATTAAATAGGCATCTACTTTGTGTCCACTTACTTGCTAATGCAAAAAAAAAAAGTGCCACCAGAAGTATTTTGGTGTCTTTGAAGCTTTTTACTGTGTCAGTGATCTCCTTAGGGTATATGCCTACCAGTGGAATCCCTGGGTCAAAGAGTATGGCCCAGGTTCCCTCAAGGCACCACGTTCCCCACCCCTGATACGGGTATTTTAATCACTCCATTTCCACAAATTCAAATTCCTTTTCAGAATAATCCCACCAATTTTCAGCTACTCCAACAATGAATTACAAAAATTGTACTTTGGAGGAGTTTCCAAATGAATGGGGTAGTGATGGAGGTGACATGGCACTTGGTAAAGAGCAGTGTCAGATTAGGTAGTAGAGTAGCCTTGTTTGATTGAAGGGTAGCCTAGGGAGGTAGATTTGTAGTTGAAAGATGCCTCAGAGGTCATTCAATCTAATCCCCTCATTACATAGATCAGGAAACGAGACTCAGAGTATTAGAAGATTGAGAGTAAATTTAAAGTCAAAACTTTGTATTTTATTCAGTGGGCAGTAGGGAGTTGCTGAATGTTTTTAAATCAAGGAATTACATAATTATAGCAGAGTGTTAAGAAGGATACTTAGTCAGTGGATGAGGGACTCAAGGAAATAAATCAAAGCCAGGGAAACCAGTTAAGAAACTATTACATGCAAGAAGAAATGATTGCCTTCAATAAGGCGGCAGCAGTGGGATTAAAGAAAAGGGGAGGAATGTGAAAGATATGTTGAGGTAAGATCAATAGAATATGGCAACTAATTTAATATGGGGAATAGGAGAAAGGGAAAACTCAAATGGACTTTGTATTTTCAAGTCTGGGTGAATAGGAAACTGTATCAACAGGAACTGGGAGGAGACACAGGTTTAGGAAGTAAGATGACAAATTCAATTTTGGATGTGTTGAGTTTGAGGGGCCAGCACGTCATACAGGTCATGATGTCTGGGAGACTACTGGGGATGGGAGAGCTGAGCACTACAAAGATTTACAAGTCATCTTCAGAGAAGTAACAATGGAAGTCACAGGTGTGGATGAGATAACCAAGAAAGAGAATGTAGACAAGAAAAGAGGGCCAAGAACAGAATCTTTCTTCCTTTTATATCAGTATGTTTGTGAGGTCAGTCATTCAGCACTTGAAATTTGTCCAAGTCACTGGTACTAAAGCTGAATTGGCATCAGGTTTCATTGATGTGTATGGTATTTGGGGTCAGAATCCTTTCTATATTTATACTGTAAAGATTCCTGGAAATTGCTTTAGTTCATTTTCTTAGCAGATTTTCATCAAAAGACTCCATGCCTTCTACCCATCTCTGAGGAAAGAATATTCTACTAAGAGAAGTAAAAAGAAAAACGACCTCGAATTTGAGATACTTGGATTCAAATCCCAGTTCCAACATTTACTAAGTAGGTGCCCTTGGGCAAGTTGCATCATCTTTATCCAGTCTAGTTTCTTTATCTTACTGTAAAATGCAAGGATTGGATTAGGTGACTGTTGAAGTCTTTTGGGACTCTGTGATTTTGTGAGTCTAAGAAATTACCATTTTAGTCCCTGCTCTATAACTAACTAGTTGTATGACCATGGGCAAGTTACTTTTTCTCTCTGAATCTCAGTTCCCTCATTTGTATTATAACAACTTGCCCTACCTATCACTCAGGATTGCTGTAAGGTTTAAGAGAAGACTTATAAAGTGTTTGGAAAACACAAAATGTCTTAAGATCATTTATTATTCATTTTTTAGGGAAAGGGGGACTGAAGGGGTAGATCTGCATCTATGATTGTACCAATTTAAGGGAATTCTAATGTGGGAGCTCCCTTTAGATTGCTTATCAGCTCTTTGTATATAACTTATAGACTTAGGTAGTTGCCCTATGAGGACTGGGAGGTTAAATGACCTTTCCTCTGTCATATAGCTTTCAAATGTCAAAGGCAGAATTTGAACTTAGGTCTTCCTTACCCCAGGACTGGCACTAAGCTGCCTTTGGTACAACCACCATATTGTATTATCTCAGATTTTAATTTATTTGAAACACCATGCTCTTCACAGTCTGATGATTATAGTTAATGTTTCATAGAATCGGTGAGTTCTAGAGGTGTCAGGAATTTTAGAGATCATTTACTCTAGTTCTCTTCTTCTGCAGCTAGGTGGTAGAATTGGGCACAAAGTGCTGAGGCTGGAATCAGGAAGACCTGAGCTCAAATCCTGCCTCACTTAGTAGCCGTATGACCATGGACAAGTCACAGCCTTTGTTTGCCACAGTTTTCTCAACTTTACCTTGGGGATAGTAGTACCACATACTCCCCAGAGTTGTAAGGATCAATCAGAGTATTATTTGTAAAGCACTTAGCACAATGCCTGGCATATAGCAAGTGCTTTATAATCATTAGCTATTATTATTAGCTGGGAAACCAAGGCCCTAATAGTGAATGAAGTGCTTAAGATCACACAGTTAGTAAGTGGCAGAGACAGACTTCAGGTCAAGTCTTCTGGACTCTCCAGTGCTTTTCCAGCTGCAGAATAATCTAGTGACATAACTGAAAGCAGAATTGTGCTTGGTATGAAAGAAAACCAAGAAAACTCTCCCTCTTTCTGTGTTCTTGGCATGTATGTCTTTCCGCTTGTTAAAGGTTTGGTAGTTTAGGTCCTATTCCATAAATACTTCCTGATTCATCAATCAACCATCAGGCATTTATTAAGCCTTACTGTATACCAGGCATTGCACTAATTTCATTATGTATCAGGAAAGATGCTAAGAATTTATCCAGGAGATATTTTTGTCATTTCCAAGAGAGGCAGCAGTCTTTGCTATGTACATGGAAATCTTCCCTCCCGGGAAAATTCAGGACTCTTCCTGAACTTGCCACAGGGCAATGTTTGACCATTTCAAGGAAAATATTTGCTGTGGTTTCGGTGGAAGAAGCAGTTTTGTGGCCACACAGCACCTTTTAGCTTTTTACTATATCTGTACCTAAATGTCTTTACTTTACCCATTTACTTTCATCATCTTTGTTGGGGTTGGTCGATGTGGAGCGTAATATAAAAAAATACAACAGCAAGAACAATTTACATGTAAACAGACTCATTTGACCCCAAACCTTGGCCACCTTTCTGGGCAAGGAGGAGCCAGCTAGACAGTTGGCTGTCTCCAAATTGTACCACTCCTGTGAAAAGAGGAGATTTGGCTACTGGAAGAATTTCTGCTCTCATAAAACAGTGCCACAGGACATTTAATGTCTTTCTAGAGTTAATAGAGCCTCAATTGCTGAATCTCATTTGCAAGATCCCAAGAGAGTATTGTACTCACTTTATCTACCTCTGAAGGATGAAAGGCTAAGTAAAATCTACTTGTGGTTGAAGCCTTAGTTCCTGGATATAGTATGTGCTTATTGGGGAAAGAGCCTGTTAAGAGAAAGAACTCAATTTATTAATATCTGGGAAATGGGATCATTACATGATAAAGTAATATGAGAGAGAAGTGCTAGGAACATAAAAAATGGAAAATAGCCTTCTGCTCACTGAGAATTTAAAAATGCATTTGTAGAAAGTATTTTCAGATACCATGTATTTCTGATGTGTGTGCTTATATGTAAAATTTAATATATTACTTTAACAGCATCCTGCTAAAAAGGAACAATATCAATAATTAACCATCCTCAGAGTTGGGCTTACTTGATTCATAGCCTTGTAGTTTTGCACATTTTATTCTCTCTGACTGACCTGCCCTCTTTGTCAGTATATGTTAATCATTTCTTTCAAACCCTATATCAAGGTATATCTCTTCCAAGGAACCTTTCATAACCTGACGTTAATTGTTTCCTTACTTGCAATCCCTCAAAAACCATATATACAATTGGGACTCTTATTACCGTCCAATTGTTCATTTCCCCCCTGCTTTTGTCAGGCTGGTTGTAGAGGGAAGAAAAAGGAGTTGTTGGTATACAGGATAAGAAACTAGTATCAGAAAAATCAAAGGCAAGGCTGGCAGTGAAGATTAGGGCATAGCTCAAAGAATTTGAACTCAAAATATCACCTTGGTCAACATGGAACCCGGAGATCAGAAACCAAGCAAACATACCAAATCAAGGTGGCATGAGAAAATCATGTAAGTAGTTAAAAACCATGAGAATAGATTCTGAATGACAAAGCACAGCACATGGACAAATGTCTGGTTAGGTGGGAATTGAAACGTAGGTCAAGGTATAGTTTTTGAAAAGCAGAGAGGCAACTTGAGCAATCCAATCCAATCCAAATTCAAGTAACAGTTACTATGCATTTACTACATGCTGAGTCTTAAACTAGGTTTTGGATGAGATAGAAAGATCAATAAGACATACTCTCTGCCATCAAGGAGCAAACAAGTTTTAGTAGGTGAAGACAGTCTATCAGAATTTAGGCAAGGTTTCTGGGCAACAGTGAGGTCATAATCCAGAGAAGTAAGTCGGCGAGTGGATATGGATGCTAGGAACAAGAAAACCTTGGTAGCTCAGAGAACCTTTATATCTTAGGAGAGCAACCAGTCCCCAAGTGTAGCTAGAACCTAGAACCTATAAGCAGATACAAAATAAAAGCTGACATTTATATACAAATTTAAAGTTTGCAAAATGCTTAATATACTTTTTCTCATTTGTTCTTCACAAAAGTCCTATGAGGGAAGCATTACAAGTGTCATTATCTTCATTTTATAAAGTAGGAACCAAACTCTGAGTCATTAAGTGACTGGCTGGACATCCTTCCCTAATGCTCGAAAGCTTTTCACTCTTCTTTTTGTGTGGGGCCCTAGGTTAGCAATATAATTACTCTACTATCTTCCTGGATTTTTGGATCACTTCTTGTTTTGGTTTCTCTCTCTGTCTCTCTCTCCTCTCTTCTGTCACCTTTTCTTCCCAACCTCATTTCTGTGTCTATCTGTCTCTCCTTGTTGAAGTGATTATGTTGTACTTCTTCATTCACTTCATCATTTGGAGAATAAGGTTTTTAAAACAATTTATATATTTTATTCTGAATTTAATGAACACCAAAAAGCGAACATTTCCATATGCCAAGTAGAATAGATAATAGAAAATTTAAAAAAAAATAGAAAAGATTATAAGGGAAAATGCACATCTATTAGGTACAACTTGCTTTTTTTTTTTTAAAGAAGCAAATCACAAATTCAGTACGTTACTTTCAAAGCTCTCCTGCTTGTCTGTATTTACTTCTGAATATCTTCCAATTCTTTTTTGGTCATTTAAAAATGCTTCAATCATACTCTTTTATTTTTTTTCCTCTTCTTTTATGCTTTATTTGTGAAAACATTTTATAACCAAATATATGTAGTGTCCGTTGGTGTTGCTAAGGATACATGGACATTGGAGAAGGATTCCTTATAAGTTAGGAAAGAAATTATCCAACATTTTTATTCCTCACACCTGGGGATTTGCCCTGATGTTGTAGCTTTGAAATTAGGCTTTGACTTCCATTTCTGAAAATCACATCTGTGACTTGGAGAGGGAAGACCTTGAGGAGGCAGTACTATCAATGACATCCTCAACACTGGACTGTAGTAATTGACTTATGGAGTGAATTGAAGAGGAGACAGAAGTGTACTGGTAAATGTTTTATCTTCCGGCTCTCCAAAAAAAAAAAAAAGAAATAAACCCATGAATAAAGCATTATTCATACATTCTGAAATCTAAAACAATAAATCAAACTATAATTTGTGTCCTTTGCTGAATTTTTAAGGTGTAAATAATCACACAGAAAATTTAGCAATCAGTTCTCAAGAGTAAGTTCCAGATGCCTACAGTATCCCCTTGCAAAGAGAGATAATAGAAGAGAATCTGTGTTGCTGAAGACACTTTTGATGGTCTATAGACCCACTTAGTGACTCCTGAAAGTTTCCTTCTCCTTTTCCTTGTTCCCATTCTCATTTCAGTGCAGTGTATTTCTTGGATCTTTGTTTTTTAAGAGTTTGTTTGCCTCTCTGTTTACTTCACATATTTGTATTTGTTTGTTTGTTTTTTTTTTACATGTGATAAGTGTTAACCATTGCATTGTTATTCTGTTCATGTTTTTGCCCAAATACTGTCCAAGGAAAGGTTTCAAAATTTAACACAAAGGAGAAGTGAGACAGATAGATATACCTTTATAACATTTTTGCCACAGACAATTATCTTTGACTTGGGGTTCAAAATTTAGAAAGAGATTAAATGATTTAATTTTTGTGAACTCTGAAAGCAAGAAGAAAAACTTAGACCTTGATCATTCTAGGCAAATGAGTTAACCATTTGGGAGAAGCTATGATTATCTGGCTGGCATTGAGATACAGGGCCTTCCCATTGTTTCCTTTTGTTGGAAATTCCTCACCAATCTTAACCCCCTATATATACATATGTTATATGTATATTGTATACGACAGCTATAGTAATTATATTACTATAAAAATGAGATTTAACATGCTTAGTCTAGCTTCTTCTAAGAAATTTCCTTCACTCCTTTGTATGCTTCTTGCAAGATTTATCTTGTCCAGCGAAAAATGGATTTGGGGAAGATAGTTTTGTTTGTTTTCAACATTGGTAAAGCACTCCCCAGCTATCAATGCTTGCATCTTATCCTGACCAAGAAATTTTCCAGGAAGAGGTTGCTTCTGTTGACATTTTGGGGCCAATTCTGCTCTAATCATCAAGAAAATTTAGAGGAGTAAGGAGCAGGAAATAATTTCCTGATTGAAACTGGGGGTTATTATGAAGGAAATCCTGTCATTTTTTTTAGAAGACAGAAAAGTAGTAGTTTGTGTATCTAGTCATGCTAAGAGCCATATCCACAGAGGAGTGATGTGAGAGAATGGGCCACTGGATAGAACAGTAAGAGTCCCTTGGGGCGTCAACTTCAACAAAATTAAAAAATGTGTGCCCGTGTTAAGTTGGCATTTCTGAGTTCACTTCACTCCAGTCAATGAGGCACCTTAGCACAGTAAGCACAATAGAGACAAAGAGATACCTTGCAACTGACACAGAGAGAAAAGAGTCCTTTGAGATGAAATGTGAACATAAGAAGGGAAAAGGGTTTGTCATAGTCTCAAGCTGGCTCTTTGGGGTTCACTTGCCTATAGTGAGTGAACTATAGTCCCATCCCCTTGCAGAGGAGTCTCAATAAAATTAGAGCGATGGCCTAAAAAGGACAGAGGGAGACGAAGGCACAGAGAGAGAGAGAGAGAGAGAGAGAGAGAGAGAGAGAGAGAGAGAGAGAGAGAGAGAAGGAGAGAGAGTTCTTTTTTTTTGTGATAAGAAGCTTAACAAAAGTGGGGAAAATGTTTTATGTGGATGTTGGTTTTCACGGTCGTCTCAAGCTGACACTTTGGTTTCCTTTATTACAGGCAGTAAGCTACTTTAGCAAACAAAGGATAATCGAGTGACAGAGAATGCTGAAAACAACTGGTGGAGGGGGAAGAGGCACCTTTTGACAGAGGACGTTCTCTACCGAAAGCAACAATATACACTTTCTTTGTATTTTTTCAAACGCTGCAGTCTACATGAGAAAGAATAATGAACAAACCATTCTGCCCTTTGCTGAAATCCTGAAGTCCCTTTGGAACCCAACCTAATTGAAATATTAATTTTTACATTTATAAAAATAACTCACCACTTCACCATTAGGTCCAGAAAAAGCTTAGAAATATTAGGAAAAAGAAACAATAGCCCAGCTGGAGACAGGCAGCTGAAATAATGAATCATTTAAAAAGTTTTCTTTCCCCAAACATTGCACTGTGTGAAAGAGGGGTATGATCTCTCTACCAGTAATAAACAACCAAATCAATCAGGTCTCTTGGACTTTCACTTCCTGAAACACACACATGGGTCAGCTATTTTAGAATTGCTGGGAGAGAAAAAATAATTAAGGGAACATAGGAAATCACATGCCATTTCTTTTTAATCTACTGTGTTGAATTTCACATAAATTCTTTTGTGTTTCTCGCATCTATAAATCAGATCAATTTTCTAAGGGTCTTGTATATACCCTCCTCCCCCATCTTAGCTATTTCCTCCTATTTTTGGATTACCTTCTAAATGTGAACTTATTATAGTTTCTTCATTTTTGATTTGAAGCTTACCTTTCCAACCTTGTCTCACATTCTGCTCCTTCATGCACTCAATGTTCCTGGCAAAATAGACAATTCACTGTTTCCTTAACTCATTCCATTTCTCCCTTCCTCTATGTGTTATTTCTCTGTGTACAATTATAATGGTACACATTTATTTAATGGTAACTGACATGTACAAAGTATTTTAAAGATTACGAGATATTTTATACACATTATTGCATTAGGGCCTCAAAAAATCATCTGAGGTAGATATTCAGATTTTACTCAGGAGAGTGACTTGTCCATAACACAGGCTACAAAATACTAGAAGAAAGGGTTTTCTTAATTCAAAGTTCATCATTTTCCCTTTTCTTTCTTTAAATTGTTTCCTAATGATCTTTTTTTAAATCACCTCTTGTTGATACTTTTTGAAAAAGCATAGCCCTTCTATCATATATGTCTCCCCTGGCCTTTGAACCTTAATTTGTAATAAACAAACAAACAAACCAATCAAAACCAGCTGCATTATTTTTTAAACCAATTATTCTTTAATATTTGATATTATTCAATTGTAAATACACTGGACCTATATATGTTTCTCTTTAGGCATTATTTAATGTCTTGCTCATTTTCTTTTCTTTGATTGAATTGTTTAAGACACCAATTTCTTTTTCTGTCAGTCTTCGGGAATTTTATAATTTTGTAAATATTATTCCCTTTCAATTAAAGTTTTGGTTTTGATGGCATGTGGTTGGATATGATAGTTGCTGACAATTTTTTCTTCTGTCTTAAACTTTCTTGTGAATTTCTCCTTGTCATTTTTGGGGGGTACTACCCCCTCTCTTTTGTGTAGGGTGGGTATTAGAATAAGCTAATTAATTGACTACTTTATTGGTCCCCCCCCCCCACAACAACTCTTAGTTTTATTTGTCATATGAGTAGTCTTCTGCTTTCAATTTTGTTTCTTTCCATTTGATTTTTAGGATTTCCACTTTGTACTTTTTTTTAGGGGTTTTTAACCAGACTTTTCTGGACTTGAGGTTTTATTTTTGTTTTTGCATGCTCAATTCATTGATGCTTTATTTATGTAGTACTACTTTTTACTCTGTGACACACTGTTATATAATAATAGATGATAGTTATGCCATCCATTAGATTATCTCATTAGACCTCCCCAAAACTCAGGAAAAATGCTAGGATATTACTTTACTCATCTTCTTTATGAGGAAACTGAGGTTCATAGATCAAGTGAATTCTAGTTTTCTTGAATACATTGTTTTTCTATGTCTTAACACCAAGAATTGAGCACGTTATTTTTTTTTTTAAGCAATCGGGGTTAAGTAACTTGCTCAAGGTTAAACAGCCAGTTATTTCTGGGTGTGGTGCTGAGTGTCTGAGCCCAGGATTCGATCTCCAGGTCATCCCAGCGCTGGAGCCGGTGCTCTTACTCGCTGAGCCACCTGGCCACCCCTTGAGCATGTTATTTCTGATGTTGTCTCACCACCTACCTCCTTTATTTTGGACAGTTGACCTTTCTAATTGAAATTTAGCATAGCATTAGCATTTTGTTTTGTTTTGTTTTGTCTGCCATACCACACCATCCACTCATATTGATCTTCCAATCCACTAACTTTCTCTCCCTGTCCCCCCATATCTTTGTCACACAACTATTGTTATCCTATGTCCTCTAACTTATAAAATTGATTATTTGCAGTAACACTTTAGATCCCCCCTTC
>NW_027187419.1:91375744-91408028 GCF_028583685.1 Petaurus breviceps papuanus | reverse complement strand
CCCGTCCACTCCTCCTCCCCCGCTCCCATTTTTTTTTTTATTTTCTTTTTTCTTTACAAGTGAGATCACTGCTCTGAATCAGATAGTACTTCATTAATGTCTGCTATTTGAGCCTGGCCAATCACCCCCCCCCGCATTAAATGAAGTACTATCTGATTCAGAGCAGTGATCTCACTTGTAAAGTTCTTCTTGGATCCTCTCCTCCAGAGTGTTGTCTATTCCTCCATAATTCTGCAGATTAGGTAAGCATGACTACTATACTTTTATCCAAATCATTAACAGTAGTGTTAAACAGTACCAAACTAAACAGAGATCACTGGGTCACACCGCTTGGGACTTCCTTCTATGTTGCCATCAAATCATTAATGTCTGCTATTTGAGCCTGGCCATTCAAACAAATCAGGATTTACCTAATTATACCATTATCTAGCATATACATCTCCATATTATCCAGAAAAATAATGTGATAAACTTTGTCAAATGTTTTGATAAAATCTATATCTATAGCATTTCCCTTATACCACTTCAACAATCATTTAAAAGAGGAAATATGATGAAATCAGAATGTTCTGTTCTTGACCCCTCCTTTTTTTTTTTGATGTTGACTAGCAATCACATGTAGCATGTTTTAGTATGTGGACAGGAATTATAGGCAAGGTCACTGGCCTATAATTGAAAAACACTATTCTCTTCCCTTTTGGGAAAATCTCAAAATATTTCTTCCTAACTAGGCCTTTTATACTTTTTCCTTTCTCCATTATCTTGCAAATAGCATTGACACCAACTCAGTACCCTCTAAATACTGAAGGATTTCTATTCATGTCAGACAGGTAGTTTGAATTTATAAAGGACAACTAGGTGCTTTTTTTTTTTTACTATTTTCTTATATATATTGCATATCAACTATTCATTATTCACATTTGTCCCATTGTTTCTAACAAAATGGTCATTTCCCCTGTCTAGGAAAACAAAAATAAAATCAAATTGGAGCAGATATGTTTTTTTTTTCCTTTGTCAGATGGAGTTGTCTCAGCCACCATAAGCACAGATCCTATCTCTTCTTTGATTCCTTTCCTTTCACCAGGATGACTAAGAAAATTCTCTTTTTTGTCCATACCTCTTTTCACAAGCCTCAGCTCATTCTGAGTTTTAGCACCCTTGACGTTATTCTTATAATACTATGGCTTGTTTTTTAATTCATCTCTTGTTAACTTCCCTTGTTTGTATTTTTTGTACATTTCTTCTATTTAATATCTAAATTTCTGCATATGTCTATGTTGGTTTCTTCAGACAATTCTTATTTTTCCTTCCCAATGGATCATTTCTTTTTGTGTCTTCAGAATTTCATTCTTAAAGTCCCTCCAGGACTGAACTTATAGAATTTTGTTCCTTGGGGTGCTACCTATAAAACCTTTTGACCCTTTGAAACCTGTTCTCTCCTAAACTATAGTAAATGTCAAACTATTTTCAGCTTTCCTTTCCTCTTTTACAAACTCTTAGAGTTAGTGTAATAACTTCTCCTTTTCCATTTAAGCAACATGTTTCTATTTGTTAGTCAGAATTAGATCTAGGATAGAATTTTCTCTTGTTGTCTTTTCTACTTTGTTGGTTTCTTTTGATGGATAAAATTATCCTTCGAGGAAACTCAAAATGTTACTAGCTGTTTTGCTTTTGGTAAAGAGAAAGAGCAAGGGAAAGTAAAAGGAGAAAAGAAAAAGAGAATCAAGTGTGTATGGGAGAGAGAGACAGAGAGAATCTGTTTTGTCTCTTTGCTAGTTTATATTTTCTTTCTTTCTTTCCTTTCTTTCTTTCTCTCTCTCTCTCTCTCTTCTTTCTTTCTTTCTTTCTTTCTTTCTTTCTTTCTTTCTTTCTTTCTTTCTTTCTTTCTTTCTTTCTTTCTTTCTTTCTTTCTTTCTTTCTTTCTTTCTTTCTTTCTTTCTTTCCGAAGAGGGGAGGCAGGGCAATTGCAATCAAGTGACTTGCCCAAGGTCACCTGGCTAGTAAGTGTTAAGTGTCTGAGGTCAAATTTGAACTCAGGTCCTTCTGACTCCAGGGCCAGTGCTTTATTCACTTCACCACCTAGTCTCCCCTATATTTTCTTTCTTGGGGTGAATCAATCTTTCAGTTAATTCATGTATCAGAATTTGTTTAGCAATACTCTACTACTTTGTTACCAGTTCTTTGTTTCTACAAAATTGCTGCTACAAATGTTTTCTTGTATGTGAGGCCTTTCTTTATATCTCTGACCTCCTTGGTCTATATGCCTACCAAAGGGTATGGATATTTTAGCACAATTCCAAATTTCTTTCCTGCATGGTTGAATTAATTTGCAGATTCAACTGTGTACAGTGAGCTTGCCCTTCCAAAGTCCCTCCAACATTGCTCATTACCATTCTTGTCTTCTTTTCCAACTTCCTGGTATGAGGAAATATCTCAAGAGTTGTTTTGATCAGTATTTCTTTTATTATTAATGATTTGGAGCAGTCTTTTTGGTGTTTGCTAACTATTTGCAACTCTTAAGAACTCTTTGTTCGTATTTCTTATCTTCCTATTCATTAGGGAATGGCTATTGGTCTTTCATATTTCTGTTAATTATCTAAGTTACATGCATTTTAAAAATTAACTGAGAAAGCAGGTGTTGTAGAGAATCATATAGAAAGCATACCTACCATGGAATAAGAAACTTATATATTATTCACTTAATCTCCTCCCACAACTTAGTTTAAACTCATTTTTAGGACCAGTCAATCCCATTTCCATATTTAGTTCTAACAGAATTTATATTCCACTAATTGAGAATGGGCAACTCAATTAGATAGAAATTAGTTTAGGTGCAGCCAGGTGGCTCAGTGAATAGAGCACTGGCCCTGGAGTCAGGAGAACTTGAGTTCAAATCCAGCCTCAGACACTTAACACTTACTAGCTGTGTGACCGTGGGCAAGTCACTTAACCCCAATTGCCCTGCCTCACCCCCTCCAAAAAAATACATTAGTTTGCTTGTATTCTTCCAAAAAGAGAAGGATGAAATGTTAGGAATGTGCTTAGGATATTAGTATGTTGCTTTTCAAAGATGTTCATTATCAAGAAGTCTGATATAACCACATGATATTTTCAAAGTTCAGCTTCTAAACAATCACCTGTGGACCCCAAAAAACTCAGAAACCATATCAATGTCTGGAGTCATCCTTTTCAGCCTGACTCTCACTTCTGCACCTGTGGAGTCCAGCAACTTTGTCTTTAAATATGCTAACTTTATGTTCCAGAAATGATCCCAAGTCTTAATTTTCTCTTTGTCTTTCATATTTTCTTTGAACATTTCACTCCTTCAGGTTTTTTTAAACAGAGTAATAAGTATTAAAAGAAGTTGGAGACAAAGTACCAAAAGTTCTGTGTAAGTCCTAAAGAGAATATTCATGATATTATGAATAATAAAAGCAATACAATTACTCATTGAATATTGCAGACTTTTGTTTACTGAGTGAGGAAAACAGGACACATTCAGTAGCCATGACCTATAAAACAATATTATTTTCAAAGTGCTGGTGTTGCTAGCATGGTCCCTTTAAACTTTCTTCACCCAGTCTGTAATTTGCCTGAACGATGTGTTGTGAGAAGAAAGAACTGAATGGAATTTTTCACTCAAAGTTAAATAACAGTTTAGACTAAAAGAGACCCAAAGACAGTTCAAAAAAACAGACTTAAAATGCCTGAGCACTATTCTAGATAGCTGGCCAGGGTCTGCATCACAAAAGGGCTAAGGTGGGATCTGGGGCTATAACTAAAGAGTTACCAACCCTCCCCCCCCCATTAGTGGGGAAAAATATCTGAAGATAAGCACATGAAAGCAAAAAGTAGAAGAAGTTCAATGATAAAGCTGCATTGAAGTTGAAAACCAGTAGATGATAACAGGAAATAGGTGAAGTTCAGCAAGAAAGGCACATTGCAATTGAACATCAGCATATGGTGTCAGAGAGCAGTAGAAATTCCATAAAGATGCCTAGAAGAGGGCAGCATAATGAAATCATCAGAGGACATCAGTGGTTCTGTCAGCAGTATGAGGTGCCTGCCCCATAACATGTTTTATGTCTGCACATGTTTCCTATGTAATTACTCCTTCATGCTTGTTACTTGGTCTTATATGTTCCCTGAATATTCTATATCCCACACTGTTTGAGGAAATCTGTGGTTGCATGTATTCATGCATGTATGAAGAGCTTCTTCATAGCACTTGTTTTGATATGGTGTTTAATTGTTTTTTTTGCTTTTAACTTATTAACTGGTTTAATGAGAGGAAATACCTTTATTGGGACTTGGGAAGCCCCCATGTTTTGACTAGAGGCTGACCCACAAAACATTTGAAACATGGAGTAATTTTCTGGGATTCTTAGGTGCTACCGTAGTATAACAAAATGAAAGTGCAAGAGTGCAGTGGCTCACAGAGAGGCAGGAAGACATCTCTAGCCTCTCCTTCTCCTACTTTTCTCTAAGGGAGACTTTCATTCCAGTGAGAAGGTGAAGCTGGAGGTTGGGACCAGAGGTCATTGCTCTCCTCAGAGAGAAGAGGTATTGGGATGTAAGCATAACTATCTGCTCTCTTAAGTACTGTTTATTTAGGGAGTATCATCATGTTTGAGCTCATTTTTAAATGCTTTGCTATTTTTTGGGGGGAAAGTGACCCAAAGATATATATCTAAGACTTGACCCCTTCCCTACCTAATACCAGCTCCACAATGAGCACACTTTGTAAATAATGAGGAAACCCATTTATCCAAATCAGTATCACAACAGAATTCATAGAAGGTACACAGAGGAGCATACATACAAGATAATACAGAATGAAGGAGCTCTCCCACTGGGAGTGAAATAACTCCAACTAAGAGAGAGGATCCTGCATCTCACCCAAGAAGAAAGTCCCCAAAGTGTCTAGAGTAGCAAGTTGGGAATATGGACACTCCTGTCATGTCTTCCCAGAGTCTTTTCCTTCAGCAAACTGAAGTTGGCCTTGCCTATCTTCTGTTTTGATGCTGGAAGACAAAGCTCCCAAATGATGAGTCTCCAAAGGGGGTGTGGTGAAGTTCTGACATCTTTTGCCTCTTCACAACTCAGTCCTGCCCCTTATCCAGGGTAGAGCCTTCATTTCCACCAGACTCCTATATCAATGGACTTTGCAACATAGATTACATTCTTCCCTGGCAGAAAATTCTTTGTAGTCCCTTACAAATATCAGCTGGGGCAAATCCAAAATCTGTAAGCATATAGTATGAACACAAAAAATCAGCTCTTTTAAACAAGGATGATTTTTCTGGTAACAGAGGTTACTTTTAATACTGTTGAAGTTAAAATAAAACAAATACATGTTAACAATACATGCAGTAGACACAATCCTATACTGAGCATCACCTGCAAGGATATTACAGTGACAGCATGCCTAACTACATACAGGATACATAACACATACACATTTTGGAAGTGCATGCATATATATATATATATATATATATATATATAGTACATAGCAAATAATCAAAAGCAGTAAGCATGATTAACAAAGCAAAGCTAAGTAGCTACAAATAGGCCTATATATAAAATATGATTTAATAATAAATCAGTAGTGTATATACAGAAAAATGAACAGACATTGCTATAGCAAGAACATCCATAAAACGAATCAAATGAATATAATAGCAAAACAAAAAGCCAAGCATTTGCAAGCATGCAGTGATTCATATGCATAGCAGTAAACATATGTAACTTGCAGTAAACATGCAAGGCACTTTTTCACATGAGTATTATCTAGCATTGTTGCTAAGAGTGACAGGTTTGCCTGTGACATTATAAATTAACCTAGTGGTTGGTATAACAGGCTTAGCTCTCTTGTCACTGACTCATCTCTTAGATACTATAGCTGAACGAGTAGTTGGTATGGAACAATTATGAGGATCATTACAGATTTGTATGTCTACACCTGGGACAGTAGCCTGGCTAGGTTGACTATTAGTATTTTTCAACTTTGTGCATAGAGTCTGTACCCTGTGAGCCTCTATAGCTCTTTGGGGCGTGAAGGGGCTACCTCTGGGTTCAGTTCTTTTGCCCTATAATAATACACAAAGTTTCTTTCATTGGGTGAATCACTTTCAGTGTCCATATCTAGGTCAGAAAGTCTTTGTGTGGTACAGAGAAGTACCCTGAGGGAAATGCCTCAGGATCCAGGTTGAACAACTGGGACTCCTGTGGTATTCACTGGAACCCCTTGCCATCCATCTTTTAAACGTCTGCATAGTCTGCATGGATAGTCAAAGTGTATAGATATTAGGTACCAGCTTGTTGCTTACAGTATCCTGTTTGGGGTGCTCTTATGTCAGTCTTTTGTGCCCTTTATTCCCTTGGTCCTCTGCCTCTCCAAAGGGAACAGGATTGGGTACTTCTCCATCTCTCATCTACATGTCTCAGGTTCTGTGACTGAAGCTCAGCACTGGGAAAGCTTGTTGTTTTGCCTTGCTCCTGTGGCCCACACCCCAGAGGGCCTGGAGCTTGCTGAGACTGAGCCCTGTGAAGGATATTGATACTTAAAGCTCAGGAGTGCCTATCTCACCTCAGACATTGTTGGTAATGGTTTCCACCTCTGCATGGACCTGATAACATCAGTTGCACAAGGGTCATGTACTAAGTCCTGGAATAATTTCTACAATGTACTTTTTCCTACATTCTCCAGATTCATAAAGTCTGTCTGTATCAGTCTCTGCACCCATTACTTTACCCAAGGAAGAACTCAATAGACTTTTCTTCTTTGAGCTACACTATGTTAGGAACAAAATTAGCAAGGGGGGAGGGGCTCTTCTGATTTGCCCCCTTCAAATATCTGAGGTAAAGTTTGTATATATTCTTGCTAGGTCACATTTGCTTTACCTCTGTGAGGGTATCCACTGCCTATAAAGCTAATCCCCTTTGGACTTTTTGACAGTTTAGTCACTCTGTCTGCTTCAGGGATATTCCATTGTCCCAGTCACACTCATTGTCCAAACCAAGTCTGCCAGGACTGTTCTTATAGGGGATGTGGTTCTTTCCCAGAGAAAATGCCAATTTTTTTTGGGGGGGGCAGAGTCAAGATGGCTGAGTAGAAACAGTACTTCCTCAGGGTTCCCACTTCCACCTCCTCCAATTCATTCAAAAATGACTCTAAACAAACTTTGAACCTACAGAACCCACAAAATGACACGCAGAAGCTAACCTCCCCCTAAAGATAGTCTGTCAGGCCAGCAGGAAGGGGCCAGCACAGTGCTCTGGGAGGTGAGCCCAGCCTGAGGTTTTAGCCTCAGGGCAGCTACAACCAGCCCTGGCTGGAGGGATTTCAGATCACCAGCAGCTGTGAAGGTTTCCAGAACTATCAACCCATAGATGGTAAGGACAAAGTGAGAGGTCAGTACAGAGTGGACTTTGGGACCTGGGAGTTCTGAAGTGTGGTCCAGCCTTTGCCCCCAGGGGTGAGAAGCAGCTGACTCATGGCAGCTTTCCAGCCACTACCACTTGGCTGCTTCAGAGCTCCTTGTCTGCAGATTGTAGGGGGACCAAGCAACCAGTCTGAGAGGTAATCACTCATGATTTAACCTGCATGGATCTGGATCACTGTCTGGGGTGGAGGTCCTGGAGTGGGTGACCAGTATGCCAGAGAGTATAGAGGCTTTAGAGCGGGCAGCCAACTAATAGCTCCAGCAGCTGAGAAAACACCAGTAATTGGGACAAAGCTCCCCCACTCTGGTAGCAGAGTTCTAGCGAGGAAAAGAGCTCAAAAGTTAAATAATTGAGTGGCAGCATGAGCAAGTGAGGGAAGCAAGGCAAGCAAAGCGGTTGGACTTTGGATTGCTTTTTTGGGGACAAAAAGGATTGGGGCATGGAACAGGAGGAAGACAGTGAAGTCAGAACTCCTGCACCAAAAGCTTCCAACAAAAGCATAAGCTGCTTACAAACCATAGAGGAGCTTAAGAAGGATTTTGAAAATCAAATAAGGGTAGTGGAGGAAAAATTGGGAAGAGAAAGGAGAATGATGCAAGAAAATTATGAAACAAAAGTCAACAACCTGACTGAAGAAAATAACACCTTAAAAATAGACTAACTCAAATGGCAAAAGAGGCTCAAAAAGGCAATGGGGAGAAGAATGCCTTAAAAAGCTGAATTTGTTGGATGGAAAAGGAATCTCAAAAGCTCACTGAAGAGAATCATTCCTTCAGAATTAGATTGGAGTAAATGGAAGCTAATGACTTTATGAGAAAACAAGATACTATTAAACAGATCCAAACAAATGAAAAAATAGAAGGCAATGTGAAATATCTCATTGGAAAAACCACTGAACTGGAAAACAAATCCAGGAGAGATAATTTAAAAATTATTGGACTTCCTGAAAGCCATGATCAAAAAAAGAACCTAGAAATCATCCTTCAAGAAATTCTCAAGGAAAATTGACCTGATGTTTTAGAACCAGAGGGCAAAATAGAGGTTGAAAGAATCCACCAATTACCTCCTGAAAAAGATCCCAAAAAGAAAACTCCTAGGAATATTATAGCCAGGTTCTGGAATTCCCAGATCAATGAGAAAATATTACAAGTAGCTAGGAAGAATTGATTTGAATACTGTGGAAACACAATCAGGATAACCCAGGATCTGGCAGCTTCTACACTGAGGGATCGAAGGGCTTGGAATATGATATTCCAGAGGGCAAAGGAGCTGGGATTAAAACCAAGAATCACCTACCCAGCAAAATTGAGTATCATGTTTCAGGGAAAAATAAGGTCACTCCATGGAATAGAGGACTTTTAAGCATTCTTGATGAAAAATCCAGAATTGAATAGAAAATTTGACATTCAAATAAAAAAAAAACCAAGAGAAGCATGAGAAGGTAAACAGGGAAAAAAATCATAAAGAACTTATCAAAGTTGAACTACTTATATTCCTACATCAAAAACAATAATTCTAACTTATAAAACTTTTCTCAGTATGGGAATAGTTGAAGGGAATAGAAATTATATGTATATGTACATACATATGTCTATATAGGAGGCTATATGAATACACATGTGAATGTGTGTATATATATGTACAGGTACACATAGATAGAGGGCAGAGAGCCAATTGAATAGGAAGCAATGATACTTAAAAAGTGAAATTGAGATATGAGAGACAAATATAATGAGAGGAGATGGGGAGAGATATAAAGGGGCAAATTATCTCATATAGAAGAGACAAGGGAAAACTGTTACAATGGAGGGGAAGAACAGGAAGGTAAAAGGGAACGAGTCAACCTTTTTTTCTTTGAATTTGTCTTAGGGAGGAAATGACACACACTAAATAGGGTATCTCATTCTATAGGAGAGTAGGGGGAAAAGGGACGAGAGGGGGGATGATGGGAGGGAGGGCAGGCTGGTGGGGAGGGAAGTTGGAAGCACCAACTTTTGAAAAGGTACAAGATTACAGTAGAGAATAGAACTAGTGGTGGGGGGGTGGGATGGGATGGAGGGAAATATAGTCAGTCTTTCACAATATATCCACTATGGAAATGTTTTTCATTGCTACACATGTACAACCTATATTGAATTGCTTATCTTCCCAGTAAGGGTGGGTGATGAGGGAGGTAGGGAAAGAATCTAGAATTCAGTTTTTAAATCACATGCTTAAAATATATTATTATTATTATTATTATTATTATATTACATGTAACTGGGAAATAAGATATACAGGCACTAGGCCATAGAGATCCACTGTGCCCTACTGGAAAGTCAGAGGGGATATGGGGGAGGATATAGGAGAGAGCAGATTGGGGTTGTGGGTATTTAGTGGGATCGTTGTTTTGGGGTGGTGGATAGGGGGAAAATGGGGAGAAAATTTGTAACTCAAAATCTTGTGGAAATGAATGATGTAATCAAAAAAATTAAAAAAAAATTAGACCCCCAAAAATGTCAATTTGGGGCCTATGGTAATCATATACCACAGTGAGTATAGATCAGTCTTACCATAGAGGGATCAGAGTTCTTGGTTATAAATGGGTATGATACAGTCTCACTGTAGATATTCCCCTTTGTTAAGAAGGGCTCTTACCTCTTTCAATAGTTCCTCATGCTGAGAGGATGGACAAGCCTGAAATTCCCAGGAATAACTTCATACAATCAATTCCTCAGGTATATCTCCATAGTCAAAATTCTCAGGCAGGATTAGAAAATCTTCCTGAGTTACATCACTTGCCTTAACATCACTGGCTTTAATTAAATATTCTTCTGGTTCTTTTAATTTTCTGTCATCCTAAGGTTTGGGTCTATTCCTGATATTAGGAGACATCTCTTATTTTCAAATTCAAAAGCAAGAAAGTACCCCTCAATATCTTGGCTCTCATCTTTGCTAGACATTCTTTCATGTGTGCTCACATTAAACACAACTATTAATTCAATGAACAAATGTGCAGTATTTTAGCAATAAAGAACTATTACGTTAATATACCATGCTTAAACAATACAATCATATATCAAAAGACATGAATTCAAATCATGAAATCAGTACCAAGATGTGTATCAAGATTTGGAAGTAACTATACATTCAGAAGCATTTAGACTTTTAAGGAATATACCATATTAATAAATGCAATAATTGCATAATAGTAAGATGTAGCAAAGTCAAGACAGGCTTGTTATACTTCTAAAAACCAATAAAAGAAATAAAATTGCATTTTTAAAAGTCCAGGATATAAAGAAAAGAAACAAAATTGTGGTTCTAAAAATGTTTGCTTCTTATGAAGAGAAAAATAAAAGAAAAATGTAAATAATAGTGTTTCCTAGAATAGGAAGACAAAATCCCACTTTTGAAATAAAACTGACCACAGAAAAATGCCAAAACCTTCTTTTTAAATCATGGACTTTCCAGGTCTCAGTGTTCTTGTCTGTGGAAAGACTCATTCAATCACTAAGAACTATGTACTAATTAATATAAAAGAAGATGGCTATATGATTCACCACCACAAAAACATCAGTTTTGGAGAGGAAGATCCTCTGAGTTTCTCACCAGATTTTTGATAGAAACCAATTGCTACTTAGAGTTATTTTAAGCCACCAAAAACTAAACAATGAGTCTTTTAAGACTTGGGCTGGAGGGGCTTTTGTTAGCCAGTCAATAAAAGCTTGAGGCAATTTGGGCCAGTATTAATAACATTACTTAATATTTTATGTAGACCATGTTTTGAAAGAGGTTATGGCTGAAAGCTTCATTCCCCAAATAGGCTCCACACAAAGAACAACCCTGTTCTCCATCAGAATTGGCTGTCCAGTCAGTTATCTCACATATGCATGGTATTTTTCAAAACAAGGATCTAGTTGGATGGTATGAATAGCTTAGCATATATTAACCATGGTGTTAGCATCATCTTTACACAAAAAAGATAACCCATAATCATTTTAAAGGTCTTTTAAAAGACTGCATAAAAAACATACAACATCCCCATTTCATGTTGTGACAGTGACAAATTTATCAACAATTACCTATTGAAAATTGCATTTTAATGGTGCTGGTGTTACTGATATAACTTACTAATGACTTGTACTCAAACTGTTTTTGCTTAGATATGTTAAGCAAGTTTTCAGTCTTTCAATAGAAATATATATTTTTGTTATAGTCTAAACAAGATCCCTGGGATCCAGCAAGTTTTTCAGGTTTACCTCTATTAATAGTAGGATAACAAAACTGAAGGGCCTTGGACTATTTGGATTTAAGTATGAGAGATTGTACTTATATTTTATGCTATCAAATTCCCTGTCCTCTCAATTACCACAAATAATGCCCCATAAATGTGAGAACAGAAAGTCTACCCTCTTCTGTTGTTGTTGATCAGTTGTTTCAGTCATGTCTGACTCTTCATGACCCCATTTGGGGTTTTCTTGGCAAAGATACTGGAGTGGTTGGTCATTGTCTTCTCCAGCTCATTTTATAGATGAGGAAATTGAGGCACACAGGGTGAAGTGACTTGCCCAAGGTCACACAGCTAGGAAGGATCTGAGATCAGATTTGAACTTAGATCTTCCTGACTCCAGGCCCAGAACTCTATTCATCGCGCAACTGAACCACCCTCTTCACAAAAATAATATAGTGATGTTGGACATAGGCTCAGTGTAGTCAGATGATCCTTAAAGACCGTACATCAAGAAACTTCAAGTCAATGTAATCTTTCTTTAACTCGGATCCTTTTAACTGCAAGAATCAAGCACAGGTGGTAGAAAAAGTTCTTTTGATTAGGTCATAAGGTCAGATGGAGAATAGGAATCTGTAAATCCATCATTTTTGCAGGTTTAGGTTTAGGTCAAAGAACAGAAAACCTGGAAAAACTGTAAGAAAAACAAAAACCTCTCCAATATAAGGCTTTTGAAATGTATTTTCTCTCCTTTTCTGTTGCCAGTCCACTTTACCAGACTATCTCTTCACTCTTCTCATTCTCCATTCTGGGCCTGTCATGTACCACACTACCTGTGTCTGACATAGAATATACCCAGCTTCTGGCAGATGATGGAGCTCAGGTCTTTCCTAATGGGCACTGAGGTAATTTCTCAAAGTCTGATCCAGAGTCCGGATGCAAGTCTAATTGTCAAAGGAAGCAATCACGAGTCAGGGTGTCAGGTTGGGGGAAAGAAACATGGAGATCAAGAGCTGAGGGAAATAGAAACCTCCAACTGGAAGCAAGGACAGAAGCCCAGGCAGTTTCCAGGTCAAAGACAGGAAGACAAGAATTCAGTCTCATTTATTGAACCCAAGTCAGAGAAATGGAACAATGTTGTGCAGGTTAGAATAGGACAGGGTCAAGGGAGACCCATTTCCTGCAGTGTTTGAGGTCTTCAATACATGGGCAGAGAAAACTGTATTGTATTTCTAAACATTGTTGAGGGTACTGTGAATCTGGTCAGAGTTTCGTATAATTGCTTTCCTTATAAGGAATAGCTATGTTTCTTAGTCGCAGGAGCTAACAGCTTCTGAGGTCAGTGTTTTAATTAAGGTCCATTGTGTGAAAATCATTTCTTTGAGAGCCAGTAGGGAGTAAGGGACTTGAAGGCAAGTTCAGGCATGTTAGAGGTGGGATCCGTTAACTGCTAGAACTAACCCTAAACCCTTAGTAAAGGCCATCTTGGTAGGGCCATAAAATCAGGTGGAAAAGAGAAAAGACAATGCAAGATAGTATATATGTAGTGCTTGAAAAACAATACAGTTTTCTCTGCCCATGTATTGAAGACCTCAAACACTGCAGGAAATGGGTCTCCCTTGACACCTTAAAAATTTTCAAAGTGCTTTACAAATATTTTCTCATTTATTCTCACAATATCCCTGAGAGGCAGGTGTTATTATTGTCCCCGCTTCATAATGAGAAAAGTGAGGCAAATTGAGGTTAAATGACTTGCCATGATAGCACACAGATAGTAAATATCTGAAGCTGGATTTGAATTCAAATCTTCCAGACTCCAGGTCCATGTTCTCGCTATGTCTAAGAAGCAATAGCTACAAAGAAGTAGTAACTCCACCATTTGTTTAGTTTATTCACAGTTTAGACTAGATAGCGTAGGAATGAAATATGACATATATTCAGCATAATGCCAGACTGAATTAGGATAATGTAGTATGTGGGGACAAATTACTACTAAAGTATTCAGCGACAATATTTTCTGAACTCCAAACTTGGATATGTGGTTTGTAAAATGTTACAAAAATACTTCCCAAGATAGAAGCCCACAGATGAAGAAATTGTGATGCATGAATATCATGGAATACTATTGTGCTGTAAGAAATAATATAAAGAAAAGAAGGATGCATGGGAAGATTTATATGAATTGATGCAAAGAGAAGTAAGTGAGAACCAGGAAATTGACATTCAAAGTAACTATTGTTAGTATTGAGAACAAGCAGCCCTCCCCAATCTCTATTTTTTAGAAAGAAAAGTATTTGGGCATTAACCAGAGGAGTAAGGCAGGAAGAATATATGGCTCCCTGCCCTTCTCTATGAAGTTTACATTATATAGAGTTCAGACAAGGGCATAATGCCATTTACTTGATTGACTTCTCATATGCAGTAGGTACTTTCCAGAGAAGAGCAGTTTGAGATATATATTAGCAGGTGAATCAATCTAATTTGGAGAACCCAAAACACAAGCTTTGGGTGGACCCCAAACAAGCCCTGGGTGGAATATAATTATTCCTCACAGCCAACCTACTTTCTAGAATCTCCTGAGGTCAGTCTGACAGTTTCTAACCACATAAAGCTAGTATGAAACAATTTTAATAAATGATAAATAAATTTTCCCACACCGCCACAATATAATTGGAAAGAACAGAAACAACAACAAAAATAGAAATTGAATGAAGTTTAATTATCCTGACCAAGCTTGACCTTGAAGAAATAATATGAGCAACAGAATTAGAGTTCTTCCTTCTGTACAGAGGACTATGGATGAGTGACAATTCATTTATCAAGGACTCAATTTGTGTGTTGGTTAGTCTTGTCAAACTGCCTTTCCCCTCTCTCTTTTTAATTCTTTGTTAGAAGTAATAGGTGCAGGGTGTGCATGTGATATGTGTGGGGGGACATATTAAATCAATCAACCTACAATCATTTATTAAGCACTTACTATATGTCAAGTACTATTTTAAAGACTAGGGATACAAAAAGCCACCAAAAATAGTCCCTGTGATCAAGAAGATTACATTGTTCCTAGAAAACCTGGGATATGTGACTGTACTTAATGAGAAAGGACACCAGGAAAAGAGTTTGGTCCTAAAATAATGAAGGAGATGCCTCCACAGGTATGTATGTCTTTTTGTTAGTTATGTATTCCTCAGTTACTTCGTTAGAAGCCGAATTGTGAGAAGGCCATCTCCAGAATTGTTAACTCTGAACTGGTGGGACACTTGGCCATTTAGACTAAATGTAGATGATGCAATATGATGCCTGAAACTCTTATTTCATAAATGTAATTATGGTAGAAGTCAGAAATGACAGAGAGTATCTCTCATATCATACTAGTTTTGACTAGTTTAATAGAAAGGCAGCCAGTATCTACTAATTAACATCTCTTATCCTGAAGATAATGCTGGGTAAGGGTAGAAAGGATCGCATAGGAGAATTATCAGCTGAATCATATAGCACTAATGTTATAAGTTAAATCTATGCCATTGTGTTTACCCTTAGACAACTTAGAGAAGCAAAGAAGAAATATTATTAAAATTAGTTAGACTCCAAAGTGAGTATAGTTAAATTTAATTTTGGATGTTGTTCTGTATAGTAATTTTGTAAAACCTTTCTGGTTAGCATTTGATATAGACTTATCTATAAATAACATACAATTGACATTAATACATTTTGGTGGATCTGTGAAATGATATAACCATTTTGTAAAACAATTTGGAACTATTCAAATAAAGTGGCTAATATGTCCATATCCTGTGAATCAGCAACTCAATTACTGGGCTTATACTGAAAGGAAGCCATCAATAAGAAGAAAGCTGTCATATACTCCATAATATTTATACTAGCACTTTAGGTTAGCTAAGAATTAGAAACAAAGTAGATGTCTATCAACTGAAGAATGCCTAAATAAATTGTGATATATGAATGTAATGTAAGGGTTCTAGGCTACAGGAATTGATGTTTGTGATGAATACAGAGAAGCATGAAAAGAGTTTTATAAACTGACACAGGGTAAAATAAGCAGAGACAAGAAAATGATACATACAATGACTACCAAAATTTCAGTGGAAAGAACAACTATTCATCAAAAACATTAAAAGTAAATGTAACAAAATTATAAAGATACAGCAGGACTCTAATGAAGAGATATGAGAGGACACTCCTAAACCTACCCTTTCACGGAGTTGGGGGGGTCCACAGGTGTTACACATTGTACATATTTTTGGAATTTTTCAATGTATCTGTCAGTTGTGTTGATATTTTTTCCTCTCTTAAAAATTATTTGTTATATGAGAAGGCTCTCTAGGAGGGATTAGGAGAGGGTCACTTGGAATTACTATGATGATATAAGAAGCAGAAGATATCAATAAAAACTTTCAAAATAATATATAGTTGTTTGCTAAGATGAATAATCCATATTAATATAATTCTTTTTTTTTAAAAAATACTTTCCTTACAACTACCTCAGGCAGTGTAAATTATATTTTCCATGATTTATAGATGAGGAATCTGAAGCTTTAAAAGGATAAATGATTTGTCCATGGAGTCATACAGCTAGTTGTCTCAGAGCCTAGATTTGTATCTGGGTTTCTTCATTCTAGCTTTTTGTTCTCTGTATTATGTCATGATATTTATAAAGCTGTTGAAGGTAATCACATTTCAAAAAGGTATCATTGACTGCTTAGTCAATATGCTACAGAGTACTGTGCTGGATTTACATAGCTAGTCTGAGGTTCCCCAAAGAAAGTTTGAATGGGAAAAGGACCCAGGCATCATCTAATGAATAGAGACAAAAGAAGTGATTAGTGCAGTTAAAGAATTTGGATTTGAACTACTTTGTGTGATCTTAAACAATTCACTTTAACTTTTTAGGCCTTGGCTTTCTATCTATAAAACAATCAAGTTAGACTACCTGGGGAAGTTATGCAACTAACTTAACCTCTCTGAGACTCAGTTTCCTCATCTGTAAAAGAAGAGTTGGATGAGATGATCAAAAAGGTCTCTTACAGATCTAATTCTATCAGTCTATGATGATTCTGTGATATCTAAATCCCAGTTCTAAGTCCAATCACTCCATGATGGTCTAATTATGCGGATGCTCTCAAAACTGGCAAAGGTACTCATATACCCTACCTTTTGGTTACATTGAGGAATGGCTCTATTAAAGCCAGGAAACCAGATACTATGCAAATGTGAAATTCCTAAAATCCTATTTTTAGTGGACTGTGGCCTAGCTTTGGCTAGTAGTGTCTCTTTTTTACCTGACCCTATCTTGCAGACTGAATCCTCTGTGTATGCTCAGCAACATTTATTCCTTCAAGGCCCCAGACAGCCTTATTTTTTGCCCTGAAACCCTGTTACTTTAGTGAAGTTTTCCCTATGTGCCAGGGAATTCACCAGAGAGTGTATCAAATTGGAACTAAAGTTCTAGACCATCACACTTACCTAATATCACCTTGTCCATAAGGCCTTTCCATGTTACCCCTAGTTATGCTACCCCAGGTTCTACCAGTCCTTTCCCCACCTTTACCACCCCCCTAAATCTTCTATCTACTTTACGTAGAGGCAACCCTGGTAGAGTGGTTACAGTATTGGACTCAAATCCAGGAAGAGATGGATTCAAGTCCCACCTTTGGCATATATTTGATACCTACTGGGCAGCAAATCATTTAGTCTCTCAATGTCTCTTCCACACAACTCTCTAATACTATAAATTTTAGAAAGGGTGTCAACCTGCACTGGCAGATAGAGTTTCGTCACCTGGGAGTTCCCTATGCCAATGAAATCACAAGTATATGCCTATGCTTTGAATATACTTATATATATACATGCTGATTATACGTTTTGTGAGATCTTTTTTAAAATTTCGCTTTTGTTTTGGTATCTCTAGTACCTAGGCAGCTAGGTAGCTCAATGGACAGAGTGTTAGACCTGGAGTCAAGATGATCTTTTCCAGGTACTCACTAGCTATATGACCCTGGGCAAGTCACTTAACCTCTGTTTGCCTTAATCCATTGGAAAAGGAAATGGCAAACCATGCCAGTATCTTTGCCAAGAAAACCCCATGGACAGTATGGTCCACAGGGTCACAAAGAGTGAGACATGACTAACTGAAGAATATCTATAGTATCTAAAGTACAGTACTTAATCATTAAAGGAATGCTTGTTTACTCCTTGATTTTGTTCTGAATTTAAACTTCTAATAAGAATCCAGAATACAACATGATATACAACTGATTTAACTTCCAATTGGAACAGGGAATTCCATTTTGTGTCATTCACAAACTGCTGAAGTTGGATTCCTATTATGAGAGCCCTACAGAGAAAAGGAATCTTTTCTAACTGAATACAGTTGAAAAGTTCCATTTGTCCATTTGATATAGTTGTCCAGTAAGACATAGTATAACCAAATTAAGGTATAAAACTGGCCCCACTTCAATTTGATTCAATTCAATGGACAATCATTAAATGCTTATTATGTGAAAAGCACTTGGCAATGGAAATAGTGAAGACAAAAAGTGAAAAAAGTCTCTATTCTCACAAGCAGAGTACATTCTACTGACATGATATATGTAGGCAACTAGGTGGTACAGTGGATGCAGCATTGGTCTTGTATTTGACCCTCAGACACTTAGCTGTGTGACCCTGGGCAAGTCACTTAACCCTATTTGCTTCAATTTTTTCATCTATAAAATGAACTGGAGAAGGAAATGGCAAAGCACTCTGGTATGTTTACTAAGAAATTGCCAAATGTGGTCACAAAAAGTCAGGCATGACTGAAATGACTGAATAATTACAACACAAATAATATACACAGATTAAATAAAATACAAAATATAAACAGAATTCTGTGCAAAGTAATTTCAGGAGGGAAAGAACAACAAAAGTTGAAGGAATCAAGAAAGACTTTGTGTAGGAGGTGACAGCTTTTTTATGTTTGAAGGGAAATAGAGATTCTAACAGATAGATATAAGGAGAGAGGAAGCACATTTCAGTCATGGACGCGATGCCCCTTTGAAGGCTCAGAGGAAGGATGTGGATAGAGTGTTGCATTTTGGGAACAGCTAGCAAGCCAATCTTATTGGAATGGAGACTACCTAAATGCCATTTGAAGGGATTATGGGGTAATGATGATCTTCATTCCTCTTAAAATTGCAGTTCAATCTTTGGCACAAAATACCTGTGTACCCATGGGAAAGTATTTTTTTTTAGGCCACAACTTCTTTATCTGTAAAATTAAGAGGTTTGACTAGTTCTCTGACGTCCCTTCCAGGTCTAACATTCTATTATTACATTTTGAGAAATTTGTTAGCCCTCAGTTCTAAGGTAAAGGAGGATCCTACAATTAAAGCAAAAGCCAGGGTCCTCTGTGCAAAGGCAAAGCATTTGCTTCTTGCCAAGTCATTAAGCTGGCAATTATGTTTTTTTTAAACATTTTCTGCATCATGTTATGTTCCCGCCACCATACAGTGTCCAACCTGAATTAACATGACTGGAACAGATGCTAAATGACTGTACCCAAGTCACTTGTGTCCTATTTTATACTTCACTTTGTGAACTGTGCTAGACTATGAGAACATTTGATATCCAGCTCCAAGGCACACCATATGCCTTCAGATTCATAGACTATAGATCTGTAATCAACTTAACTAGACACCTGACATCACCACTACTCTAAAATGCAAATGGAAGAGAATTTATATTGTCCTCAAAGTCTGAGTAATAAAAATCTAATTATTTATTGTTTAAGTATTTCATTAGTTAAATTTATTCCTATTTGGTTAGGACCAGAGCTATATAGTGATCATTGATTTTACAGTTCAATCTATGTAATGGCCTGAGATTCATTTGCTCATCCATCCATCTATCCATTCATCCTTCCATGCATCTATTTGTTTAGTCTACATTTACTAATTACTTGCTTTTTATATAGCATTGTGCTATGTAAGATACAGTCCTCAGGGAGTTTTGAGTCTGAGAGAAGAAACAATCAGTTACTGAAAGTACAATAAATAATATTACATGTGTTTATTGAAGTTGCCAAATAAAGGGCTATTGAAGGTCCAAGTGTGAAGATCATTTACAACATTGGGGAAGGGAGATGATCTGCTTCATAGAGAAGGCAGAATTTTATTTGACTTTAAAGAATGGGAAGGATTTAAACAGTAGAGAGGGGAAGGCCAACATTCTAGACATAGGAAACAGCAAAATTATAGAGTTGGGAAAGCACAGGGTAAATTCATGAAGCTGAGAGCAATCCAGTTGTGCTGATTCATAGCATATGAGGGGAATAATGTGAGATAATGTTGGCCAGACAGGACAGAAGAGTATTGTGCAGACATGACAGGCTAAGCAGTTTGAACTTTATTCAGTAGGGTTCTAATGAATGTTTTTGAGCACAGCAATGACAAGACAAGATTTATGTATAAGAATGCTACATTGCAGGGAAGGGGTGGGAATGGATGGAAGCAACAAGACTTCAGAAGACTATTGCAATAGTTTAGGCTGGTGGTAACAAGCATCTGCCAATACTATCTTTCCAATTTCCTTACACTGTTTCTCCCCACATATTCTACAATGCAGTGACACCAACCTTCCTATTTTTTAAACCTGATGCATTTCCTGATTCTATGTCTTTTCTCTGGCTCTCCTCTATGCTTTAGAATGGTCTCTTTCCTCACTTCCTCCTCCTGATTTCCATGGGCTCCATCCAGACCCAGCTCAAATTTCACCTTCTGTGGAAAGGCTTTCCCAGCCTGCCCCTCTCCCCACAAGTACCTTCTGTCTGAGATTACCTCCCATTTATACTGCATATACCTTGTATTCCATCATTGCATGTTTGTGTCCCCTATTAGAAGGTGAGCTCCTTGAGTTTAGAAGTGATATTTTTGCCTTTTTTAATTTACAGAGCTTAGCACAGCACCTGTCATTCACTAGCCATTTTATACATGCTTACTGACTGACTGACTGACTGTAGTGAGAATAGTCACTAATAGGACCAATAAGAACAATTTGCTGATGTGAAATTGATAGAATTTGGTAACTGACCACCTATGGGAAGTGAGGAAGAATCAAGTCCAAGAAAATCTCAGAATTTCTAAAGGCTTCTCTATTCTATTTTTTTTATCCCAGTCCTGTAATGAAGAGATAGGAAACAATCACTAATATGAATACAGTGTGTTATTTTGTTATGTGCTTGAACATTATGACTTTCACAAAATTTCAAGGAATTTTTCCCAAAAGCTTTACGGACTATTGCATATTTCCTACTTTAGCCAGACACAAGTAATATCTCTCTTCTCTGAAACGCAATAATGTATTGTGTCTCAGATTGCATTTTCACATTCTACGTTTTTAATGTTATTTGTCCACACAGCTTATACACCCAACTATATTATAAGGTTCCTCAGTGCATGGCAGATTCTTCTTTGTATGTCCCCAAAACTTATCACAAACTAGGAGTCCAACTGGTTGAGTGAATAAATAATGTATGGAAGAAAAAAAACCCTTAAAATAATTAATGAAGGGCTGATTTATTAAGAATTGTTGTATATATAATTATTAATAATAATTGATATTTACATATTGCTTTAAAGTTTCCAAAACATTGTAGAAACATTATGTCATTTGAGCCTCACAATAGCCTTGTCTAGTAGGTTCCAAAGGTATTATTATTATTTCCATTTTGCAGATGAAGAAACCAAGGCTTAGAGAGATTGAATGACTCCACTTAGGTCACCCTTCTACCAAGCAACAGAGTTACTGTCTTGATTACATCATCAGCAAGACTGTGCAAATGGTTCTTTGTCTGATCTGTTTTTAAATACCTTGGGGGTACATTGGTCTCACCACTTTTTTTGTTAGTAGAAAATAATTTCATAATAAAGAGTATTAAATACGCCATAATATTCAACTATAATTTTCTTAAACTGCATTGGATTCTTAATTATACCTTCTTTCTCTTGACTTTCATTTACTTTTCAGTGTTCAGTGTTTACATAAGATATTTGTAGACAATTCTCATGTTTCTCCTTAGTTAGCCTACATCTGTGTTATTTATTCTTTTAATATTTTCTCATGAGTAAATACCTCTGGTTCCTTAATTATTCCTGTTGATTTCTTCTGAAAATCCTCTGGTTTGTCTCTCTTTTTCTCATAATGAGATCCCCAAACTGAATGCATATTCCTGATGAAGTCTCTCCTGACTCATGAAGAGGGGAATTCTTTACCTCTGCTCCATGACATTTCTGCATATGCAGCCCAGAATAATAATAACCTTCTCTGTTATCAAGCTGCAGCACAAACTCACTTCTTTTTTAATCCATGATCATCCTCAGATCCCTTTTATTATTTATCCTAGAAAAAATGGAATACCTCTCACTACACAGACTGTCTGTATTTTGGAGGAATTGACAAACTGGATATAGCTATCGGTATTTAGTGATTTAGACTTATGTTAACTCACAACTTAGTATTTTAAAATTTCTCCTCCAAATATTTGCTGTGTAGCTTTGTCACCCCTTGATGTTTGCTGTCACCCCTTGTTAGAAGAATCAGGCATAGAGACATGTCCCTATCAGGCAACCTGATGAGACTTGGGGTTGCTTCAAAATCAATGAAAAGAAGGGATAGAAAGCACATTTTGTAGGATGATTAATCTATATTAAGAAGAGAGTCAGAGAGAATTCTGGGAAGATGATGGAGTAGGTCAGAAAATTTCAAGCTCTCCAGATCTTCCCCCACAAAAGAGATAAAATAGCACCTTAGGGCAAACAAAGTGTGGGTAAAGATAGATAAAGAATAGGGGCACAACTGGGTCTTCCTGGAGCAACTGTGAGAAGATCAGAATAAAAATAACAGGGATGAGTTTTGATCCCCATGAAGAGTAAACACCTCCAGGCTAGGGTGTGGCTTTCACCACCAGTGTCAAGTCCTGGGGTCACTTGGTCAGAGAGGCTGCCTCAGACACCAAGCCAAAGGAACTTTTACTCCCAGGGCAGTGAGGAGAGTTGGGCGTCTGACCCCAGGAAAGTCTGGGGACTCTCTGCTGACAAAGAATGGCAGTCCCAGATGTTCTGCAAAGAGTGGTAGGATGAGAAGGAACCAACATATGCCTGGTGAGTGGATAAGCAGTGGGGCAGAAAGCCTTTAACTATGGACTTTTACTTACAGGAGGTTGGAGCTTTGGCTTCGGTTTGAGGCTAGAGGACAGAACTGAAGTTCTGGGGCAAGAGGCACTATCTCCCATATCCCAGGGCTATAGGTGACTAAAAATATTGAGCTATTACCACCAAAAATGCACAGGCAAAGGGGAAAGAATCCCACCATAGAAAGCTATTATGGGAATAGAGAAGGGCAGGGTTCATCTTCAGAGGAGGATATTGAAGTAAAGAAACCCCCAAAGTATAACATCAAATGGTCACCTGCCCAAAAAGAATTCACAGAAGATCTTAAAAAAGACTTTAAAAATCAAATGATAGAGATGGAGGGAAAACTAAAAAAAAAAAAGAATCTAAGAAAAAAAAGATTTATGAAACGAAAGCCAACCAATTAGAAAAGGAGATCCAGAATATTGAGGAAGAAAATGACACCTTAAAAATTAGAATTGGACAAGGTGAAGCCAACAAAATTATATCAGACCAAGAAATAACTAAACAAAATATGAAAAATGAGAAAAGTAGAAGAGAAAGTAGAATATCATATAAGAAAAACAACAGATTTGCAAGAAGAAAAACATAAAAATAATTGGACTAACCGAAAGTTATGAACAAAAAGAGAATCTTGATACAAAAATACAAGAAATAATTAAAGAGATTTGTCCTAAAGCATTTAAACAAGGGGAGAAAGTAGAAATAGAAAAAAATTCATTGGGACAGCTAGGTGGTGCAGTGAATAGAGCACTGTCCCTGGAGTCAGGAGGACCTGAGTTCAAATGTGACCTCAGACACTTAACTAACCATGTGACCTTGGGCAAGTCACTTAACCCCAATTGCCCTGCCTTCCCCCCCCCCGCCAAAAAGCAAAAAAAAAAAAATTCATCCATCACCCCTTAAAAGAGATCCTGTGAAGTGAACATCATAGTCAAATTCTAATATCCTCAGTTCAAGGATAAAATATTAAAAGCATCAAAATCAAACAATTGAAATATGGGGGTGCCACAATTAGAGTCACATAACATCTAGCAGCAGAGACATTAAAGGACCACAGGTCTTGGAATGCTATGTATTGAAGAGCAAAAGAACTGGAGCTCCAGCTGAAAATATACCCTGCAAAGTTAAGCATTATCCTGAATGAAAAAAAAAAATGGATATTTGATCAACTGTCAGACTTTCAATACTAAGTTAAAAAAAAACAAGACAAAACCCTCAACAGAAGATTTGACATACAAGAGCCAAGAGAAATATAAGGTACATACCAAAGACTGATTATAAGAGATTCATAAGGATAGTTTGCTTTTTTATATATATAAAATGTAAAACATATATCTAAGATTCTTACTAATAATCGGGTAACTCAAAAGAAAGATTGGGGTAATCCTGAGTATTATAGGAACTTGAAAAGTAAAACCATTTAGGAACAGCTAAAAAGAACAATTATTTTATACAAGTGAGGTAGAATAGATAGAATCAATACAGAGGAATTAGATGGGGGAGGAGGGCTGTAGTTCTGGTAACCTACTTTCATCGGTAATATGTTTAAGAGGGAACAATACATATATATTTAGAAGAGTACAAAAGTCTTCTAAATTCAAAAGAAATAAAATGTCAGTGGCATAGAGGAGAGGACAAGGGAGAGATCTTAAGAGGGGAGGGTGATGGAATAGGCAAAAGTGGGGTATAGAAGGGTCTTAGATTTATGGGCATGGGAGGATTGGGGAGGGGTCCTTGCAGGGGGTAGGCAAGTCATAGGAGAGCAAGGTAGCAGGTAGAAGTAAAGTAGAGGAGACAGGAGGGATAGGAAATAGAGATGCACAAACATAACAAAAAATATCAGGAGTAGAATTGGGGAAAGTATATGTCTATAAATGTATGTATGTATATGTGCATGTATACATCTATAACTATAGAGAAACATCCAAAGTGAATTATAGCCTTCTGGGGGTGGGGGGGAGGAGGGAAGAAAAGAACAAAGTAAAAAAAGTACACATCAAAGAACAAAAGAAAACTTACAAGGAAGTAAAGAGAAGATGGGCAGTTCTCAACACAATGTTTATTATTTATCATATAGGCTTTCTTGAAATGAAAATTTATTGTTATGGATCCTCTCTTATGTTTTGCTATGCACATGACATATTTTTTACTTTCTTACTTTGGATTTATTTTCCAATATTTAAGTTAATGATATGTTTTTGTTTCTTTTCTCTGTTAGGTATTCTGGCCTTTGAGTCTAAAATAATTAATAATAATAATAGGAGAAGAGAAAGTCAGATTGTCAAAGAGGACTTCATGGAGGTGAGGGCAAAGTCATACTCATATTCTTCCACTGATAGGCCATAGTAATGTTGATTGAAATGAGAATGCAGCTTTCTATCTAGTTAAACTCCTTCATTCAAAATGAACTGTTCTCCTGGAAGAGAGAATATCTCTACTGTCTTTGAGATTCCTGATTTGACTAACTTGGAATGTAGAAAGTATGGTGCTGTACCTTTTGTTTTTGAAAGGTTAATGGGCTTAGATACTCATATGTTACCCTTCTTTAATAAAAGTGGTAGGCAGGGACTTAAGGAATGGCTCCTTATGTCTTTTCTTCTCTTATTCTTTCCTTTTTTAATTATTGGGCAGGAGAGGATAGCCCTCTTGCCTCTACTTTCCACTCTCTGCTTCTTGGTGGACAAGAGCATAGAAAGTTTTCTTTCTCCTGGCAGATGGAGGAGTGATCCACAGTTTATTTTTTCTTCCTCAACTTACCCCTCTCTTCTTTATCTCTCCTTGTCTGCTAGTAATCGGGAAGTCTATATGGTCTTGTGAAATGGTAGAGTGAATAAAAACATGAAGAAGCATTCTTTACCTCTCTCTCTTCTTCCTCTTACTCCCTCCCCTTCCCACACTTCTCTCTCATTTTTATCTTATGAGATTCAGCCTATCAGAGACCTGGGGTATTTCTATTAATCACTTCTGATGGAATGATTCAAGCATAAAGTTTAATAACTATTTTCCCCCCTTCCAGGCTCTGGAACAGATTCTTGGTAGAAAGCATGGATAGTGTATCCTTAAAAGTCCATGTGTTTGAATGCTCAAAATGGATAATTGGTGAAGGAAACAATCAATCAGTCAATGCACAGTTAATTTTTTTCAGGTACTGAACTCAGTGCTAGGAAAACAATCCCTTTTACTGAATTAAAAGGTGTTTGTCTTTTTTTTAAAAAAAAAACCATGTTAAAACATTTTTAAAAACATGAAAACGAGGTACTTTTTTTTAAAACACAGAAAGGATTAGAGACTTTACCATGTGGAAATTCGTAAGGCAAAGTCCAGTCTAAACATCAAGCATGGCATAGACAAAGTTCAGACAAGAGAAAGCATTTCATGAGTGATGATTAGTGATCTTTGCTAGAGTTTATTTTTTTATTTATTTTTTTGCTTTTTGAAGGGCAATTGGGTTTAAGTGACTTGCCCAAGGTCACATGGCTAGTGTTTGTGTTAAGTGTTTTGAGGCCAGATTTGACTCAGGTCCTCCTGACTTCAGGGCCAGTGCTCTATTCACTGTGCCACCTAGCTGCCCCAGCTAGAGTTTAAAATACTTGAAGAGAAATAACATGAAATAAAGCTGGAAAAGTAGGTTGGATAAAGACTGTGAATAACTTTGAATGCTCTGATAAAAAGTTTATGGGTTTTTAAAATGAAAAATAAATTTAAAAATTCAAAATAAATATCGAATATTAAATAATTGAATAATTAAAAATTAAATAATTGAAATATTAAATAATTGAAAAATAAGTTTTTGTTTTCCCCCAATGGGCAATGGGGAGATACTGAAGGTTTTGGGTAGAGGAATGAGAAGATCATAGCAGTATATTACAAAGGCAGCTATGTGAAAGATGGATTGGGGAATGGATGATGGAAGACTATTTAGTAGGCTGCTACTATAGTTCAGAAAAGAAGTTATGAAGGCCAGACCTAGTGGAAGTAGAAAAACAGGACTTACATTAAAATTTCTTGGTGGTAATATTGATAGGACTTGGCAATTGATTGGATATAGAATTGGGGAACAGAGGAGAGATGAAAATCATCAATATTTGACAGGTGTTTGGTGATATAAAAATAGATAGGGAAATTGGGAGGAAAGGAAAGTATAGTTGTGAATTTTCTGAGTCTAGGGTATTGGCAGGACATCAAGAGAGAGATCATTGGGATACAAGAATATTTCTTTGGGGCAATTGCCAGTGTTTAGAAAAATTAACTTGGTTATTTGGTATTCATAGTAGTGGGTTTTGATTGCACATTTTATTTACATTATCTTTATCATGTATGATTGATGATTTTGTCCAAAAGTTGATAAAGGATTCAAGTTTGGATCTCAGTACAGAGCCAGTTTATTTGAATTAGGGACATATTTGTGTAGAAGTATGAATCTGGTGAATTTGGTGGAATTAAGGTATTTTCTATTATGTGTATCTGACCTTCACTTAACTGGCTAGATGGTCAATTTAAGCAAATGATATAGATCGAATTTTGGTATGGCCGAAGCTTACATTATTAGACTCCCTTGTGACCACAAAGGACACAGGTATTGAGGAGAAGATAGAATGAAATTTATTCTTAAATAATAAGTCACATTTATATAGCATCTTCACAATAATCCTATGAGGCAAGTTGGTCTTATTATCTTTATTTTACAGAAAAGAACATTGAGGCTGAGAGAAATTTGTAACCTTGCCCGACATTACAAAACTAGTAAAAATATGAAGCAAGTTGAATTTAAGTGTTACTTATTCTCAGCCTTGTGCTCTAGCCCATATCACACACTGTTTATTCTTATCAGCTATTCCAGGGGTGGGGAACCTGAAGCCTCAAGGCCACATGTGGCCTTCAGACCACAGGCTCCCCACCCTGATCTATCCATTTCATTTTATGCTGAAAAGAAAAAAAGCAAATGTTTTTACACCCTCTCTCTAGATCAGTTAAAAAAAAGTTTCCCTGTGAAGCTTTCCCTTAAAGTTATACTAGGGAGCATCTGTCTGCCGTTTTATGTACCCTCTGTCTTTTTCTCTTTAGTGATAAAGTGATAAAGTTCGCCAGTTGGCACAGTAAAGAGCTGAGCCTGGTGTCAGGAAGACCTTCAAACTGGCCTCAAACACTTACTAACTGTGTGACTCTGGTCTAGTCACTTAACCTTTGTCTGTCTCAGTTATTTCATCTATAAAATGGAGATAATAATAGCATGTACTTCACTGGACTGTTGTGAAGATAAAATGAGAGAGTATTTGTAAAGCATTTTGCAGACCTCAAATCTTCTCTTCTTCCTCCTCCTAATCCTTCTCCTTCTCTTCCTTTTCCTGTTCCTCTTCTACCTCCTTTTGACTTCAGATCCTGGATGCGCCCAGTAGCTGGGTTAGGTTTTGAGTGTTACAAATTTGATTAGACTTGAGAGAGAAATAGTTATTGTAAACTTTGTGAAGAGGAAATGAGGAAAACCAGAGAACTCCAGGACTTTTTGAAGATGCCTATTTCTTAAGGGAAGAAAAAAGATATTCATGGTTCAAGCCATATTGTTTTGCTAGAATTATTACTCACTGGCATATGTTTTTGGCCTGAGAAGCCACTGGGGCGGGCAAGGCGGGGGGAGGGGGGAGAGTTGGAGTTGTTTCAAACTGCTTGGACAGAGATTTATATTCAGTTATTTATTAAAGCACAACTTTTAGAAAGGTACCATTCACTATGTTTAAGGGCAGCCTCTAAGCTATGGGCAGAATAAAACACATTTAAAAACAGATATACCTTCAGAAGAAGCAGTTTGGTGGGTTTAACTTAGAACAATGAGAAACAAATAACAGTCTCTTTGAAAGGTGGAGAATCACACACATACTTTCCATTGATTTTTATCACTTCTTCAGGTACAGCAAATCTATGTCAACATGAGTGGAAAATCTCTGAGGTAAAAAATGTACAAGTCAAGGCTATGAAAACAGACTGCACACTTAGGAATTTGTCTATTATAGTCATAATGAGATATCCTATTTTCTCTGAGGAGAGGAATCTGTGTTTTTCCCCCTTCTCAAAATAGCATTTAAGACCATTTAATCTATTTTATATAGATATCTGTTAGTTCTTCCATTGAAACACTACTCAGAGGCATCTTCATGATTGCAGGAGTAACCCTGGATTCTGGAAGGCCCTGACAGTGAAGGTCAAGTTCTGGTTGATTCTACCAAGCTGGGAAGGCTCTGAATTTGGTCCAAGGATGTAATATTGTATTTGCTACCTGAGGATCAATCTCACTGAATCCTTATACTGAAGGCAATGGATTATTTTCCCCATGATAACCCATTAAACTGGAGGTTGGATGGTACCGTGGAAAGAACACTGACTCTGTAATCAGAAAACCCTGAATTCAAAACTTGCCTCTGCAATTTATGATCTATCTAGCCTTGTGTAAATCATTTGACCTCCTTGAGTCTCAATCTCTCATCTAGAAAATAAGGGTGTTAGGCTAGATAATCTCAAAGATTCCTTCCAGTCCTTTTTTTTAAATTGTATTTTTTTTCCCCAATTGCATGTCAAGACAATTTTTAGCAATCATTTTTATAAGATTTTGAATTCCAAATTTTTCTCCCTACCTCCATTCCCTCCCCTTTTCTCAAAATGGTAGGCATTTATATACATTATAATATGCTATAATGAAGAACACAGTTTTATATTGGCCACAGATATGAAAGAAGAAACAGAGCAAAAGAAAAAAAAATGAGAAAGAATAAAGTCAGTGAAAAAAATGGTTCAATCTGCATTTAGAGTCCAGCTATTCTTTGTTTGGATGTGGACAACATTTTCCTTCCTGAGTCCTTTGTACTTGCCTTAGGTCATTGTGTTGCTGAGAAGAGCTGAGTCATTTGTGGTGGATTATCACCCAATGTTGCTGTTACCGAGTATACTATTTTCCTGATTCTTCTCTTTTTGCTTTGCATCAGTTTGTACAAGACTTTCCAGGTTTTTGTGAAATCTGCCAGTTCATTGTCTCTTATTGCACAATACTATTCCATTATATTCATATACCACAGCTTGTTCAACCATTCTCCAATTGATAAGCATCCCCTCAATTTCCAATATTTAGCCACCATGAAAAGGGCTGCTATAAACATTTTTGCATATGTAGGTCCTTCTTCCTTTTTAATGATTTTTTTTCTTTAACTCTGGTTTTCTCTCTCTGAAAGCTTGAAATTCTTCTACTTCATTGGATGACCATTTTTTCCCTTAATGTATTATGCTTAATTGCACTGGGTAAGTGATTCTTGGTTGTAGTCCTAGCTCCTGTACCTTTTGGAATATCATGTTCCATGACCTCTGATCCTTTAATATTATAGCTGCTAAAGTCCTGTGTAATCCTGAGTATGGTTTCCTGATATTTGAACTGTTTCTTTCTGGTCATTTACAGTATTTTATCCTTGATCTGATAGTTCTGAAATCTATCTATACTGTTCCTTGGGATTTTGGGATCTCTTTCCTGAGGTGATTAGTGGATTCTTTGGTGGATTCTTTCAATTACTATTTTGTTCTCTGGTTCTAGGATATCAGGACAGTTTTCCTTGATAATTTCCTGAAAGAAGCTGTCCAGGTCTTCCTTTTGAGTATGGCTTTCCTATGATTCTGATATTGTCTATCTGGAATCTATTTTCTAGAGCAATTGTTTTTCCCATGAGGTATTTTACATTTTCTTTTATTTTTTTCATTCTTTTGAATTTGAATGACTCTTGATGTCTCATAGAGTAATTGACTTCCACTTGCCCAATTCTAACTTTGAAGGAGTTGTTTTCCTCAATACTTTCTTTTCTATTTGGTCAATTGTATTTTTAAGGAGTTGTTTCCTTTATTGAATTTTTGTATGTCCTTTTCTATTTGGCCAATTTCTCTTTTTAAGCAGTTGTTTTCTTTTTCCAAACTGTTTACTCTTTTTACCCCCTTAATTCTCTTGCATCACTCTTCTTTCTTTTTAACAATTTTTTTCTACCTCTCTTATATTATTATTATGCTCCTTTTTGAGCTCTTCCATGACTTCTTTCTGGGCTTGAGGCCACTTCCTACTTTTCCTTGGAGTTTTGCCCTTAGGTGTTTTTACCTTGTTATTCTCTTCTGAGTTTGTGTCTTTTTTTTTTGGAGGGCAATTGGGGTTAAGCGACTTGCCCAAGGCCACATGGCTAGTTTGTGTGTGTGTGTGTGTGTGTGTGTGTGTGTGTGTGTGTGTGTGTGTGTGGTAAGTGTCTGAGGCCGGATTTGAACTCAGGCCTTCCTGACTCCAGGACTGGTACTCTATTCATTGTGCCACCTAGCTGTCCCTGAGTTTGTCTTGATCATTCCTGTCACCATAATAAGTTTCTATGGTCAGATTTTTTTTGTTGTTTGTTGCTCATCTTTTTCCTTTCTTTTCATTTTTGATCTCCGCTCCCAGGGTAGAAGGGGCACTGTCTCAGACTTCTTGTGCCAGGGGCTGTAGGCACTGACTGTTTACCTTGTGCTGTGCTGATGCTGCCCTGAGTCCCATGATCACCCTCATGTCTGATGTGATGGGGTTGGGGGTGACTGCGGCTGCTGGTGGCCTTAGCTAGCGCTGAGCTGGGGACCTAGTGGTAGTGTGTGGTATATTGTGTGGTCCAGTAGGGGTGTTTTTCTATTTTCCTGGGACTACACTGAAGCAGGTAGAGGTCTGGCCCTTGGAATATGCCTGTTTTCCATGGGTTGAGCAGGTGGAGGTCTGGCCACTGATTGAAGCAGATCTTTCCCGTTGATCTTCCAAGTTTCTTGGGCTCAAAGATTGTATCACTCCATCTTTTTTTCTGGTTCTATTGCTCTAGAATTTGTTTTGGAGTGCTATTTTATGGTTGTTTGGAGGTGAATACGGGAGAATTATAGCGATTTGCTGCTTACTTCTCTGTCTTGCCTCCCAGAAGTCTCTACCTCCTTTTAGTTTTAGATGAATGATCTTATATCAAGGTCTTGAATAGTTACTATCAGCATTAGAGGAGAAAATATCTACGCAGATGAAATTATGGATCCTTGTAGGGTTTAAATATCAGTGACTCAATGAAAATTAGTGTTCTTAAGGACATAGGAAAGTCAGATAATATGTGGCTACTTTATTGTTAATCATCAGGATATATTCTTTGTCAGTTTTATTATTGCTATCAGTACAGTGTTCATATTACACTTAGGGAGAGACAACACAATGAGGTCATAGAGAGTTGGCCTCAGAGCCAGGAGCACTAAGGTTCAAATGCTTTCTCTGACAAATGCTGCCTGTGTGACTGTGGGTTTGTCATAAGACCATAGTTCTAGAATTGAAAGGGGACTCAGAGGCCAGATCTAACCCTCTCATTTTATAGAAGGAAATATATATATATATATATATATATATATATATATATATATATATATATATATA